>NC_057796.1:148481561-148492404 GCF_018294505.1 Triticum aestivum
AGATGTCGGAGGAGAACAGCATCAAGAACGCCTTGGCGGTCACGCTCCACAAGGTGCAGGCGAGGGGGTCACTCCGTCTGCACCCTCTCCTCCCACTAATGAGCACAACTTCAGCAATGGCGCTCGGTCCAGGATGAGCCATTGCCCACCAGCCATTCCCATCGCGGGAGCGACCGTGGCCCATGTGCCTCCTCCCGGACGAGCCGACCAGGCCGCTGCCCTCGACGGAGCTGCTGACCCTTGAGCACCACCATCGCACAACCACGCTGCCTAGGTGGTCATCCCACAGCTGCGTGGACGCGGCACCACCGCCGCCGCCGCCGCTGGCACCATCAGAGGCCAGGCGATGGTGCGGTCGACGTCATCAAGATCTATGCCAAGCACAGCCACGGAGGCTATAGCGTGAGCTCAGTTGCTATTGAGGTTTCTCCCAGCGGTCGAGCAGATGGATGAATGGCGTGCCACCATCCAGATCATGCTCGGTTTCGCCAAAACTGGGGGCTCATGACGAGTTGGCCCGCCACGACCTCCCCAAGCGACAGCAACCGCCTGTACTACTGGCCGAATGGAGGGGGCCATCCCCATGGTGCAGTCCCCACCACGGCAGCCGACGCGGGCATAGTTGAATCAAGACCCCGACGATGTCTCGATGACTTCTTCTGACCCTCGAGCACGTCCAGGCCAACGTCGAGCCCAAGAGGATAGGCGGCGGGGAGACGCGCGCGTCGCCATAGATCGACGCCATGACGACCTGCGCCAGACCGATGGTTGCGGCGGCCTAAACGTTGACGAGCCTACGCTTGGTGTTGGTGGGTGCCTACCTTTTGAGGTCAGCTACCCTGCCTTTACACGAGAGCTGCGGCAAGTCCGTTGGCCGCCGTTCGCACGTTCAAGCGAGACATACCTGAGAAGTACGACGGGAGGCTGAACCCGGCAGAGTTCCTGAGCATCTACACCATCGTTGTTCAAGCTGCCTGGGGAGGAGATGAGAAGGTGTTCGCCAACTACTTCCCTTTGGCCCTCAAGTCCAATGTGAGATCTTGGCTGATGCACCTGCTGGAGAACTCCATTTCATCATGGGCAGACCTGTGCTGCGAGTTCATCGGTGCCTTCACCGGTGGCCACCAAGAGCCCGGCAGGCCCAGCGACCTGCAACTTCTCTAGCAGTAGCAAGGAGAAACTCTCCGTAAGTATTTACAGGGATTCAGTAAAGTTCATAGAAATATTCCAAATATCCATCTGGCAGCCGTTATAGCAGCCTTCCAGTCCAATGTGCGCAACCATCGCATTCGTTATAAGATGAATGTGCAGTTGCCCAAGACGGTGAAGGAGCTATACACACTGGTGGATAAGTTTGCTCAGATGGAGGAAGAAAGAAAGTTGCCCGGAGAGGAGGATTGCATCAATGTTGATTCAGAGGATGAAGATGAATCAACCAGTCATAGAAAGGGCAAGAAGCGCAGTAAGAAGCCAAGAGATAAGGCAGTGATGACTGTAGAAGGTTCAGGTACACCTAGTACCGGCAAGAAGGCCAAGGTTGAGCCCCCCGGCAAGGAAGTTGTCACTTGCATAGCCTGCCAGGAAGCCACTGTCATTGAGAAAGCTGGGAAAGGTGATGGCTCGTACTGCAAGATACACCGGACCAAGGACCATGACCTTCAAGAGTCTTACCAGGTTGAGAAGCTTGTCAAGAAACAGAGGGTGGAATATGATAAGCGTGACAAGGAAAAAGGTCAGAATGCCGCTGGTGGAAGGGGCCGAGGCGGTGAACCAAATCGCCCCGGCAAATCCTTTCAGAATCAAGGAAAACCCGCCAGTGGTCAGGAGAAGGAAGTCTGTGATGATGTGAGTGATGAAGGGAATGAAGAGGAAACCAGTGAGCAGGAATTTCAGAAGGCCACTGATGCCCTATGCATTGATGGGGGTGCATCTTTGCACGCCTCCCACCGCAAGCTCAAGCGATGGGCACGAGAGATCAATGCTGTGGAGCCAGTGCCAAAGGCCCAGAAACTGCTCAAATGGTCCCGCACACCAATCATCTTTGGTGAGGTGGATCACCGTAGCCGCATCACCGCGGTAGGATTCTTGCCATTGTTGGTGTCCCCGACAATTCGCAACCTCAAGGTCACAAATAATGTTAGTGGATGGCGGGGCCGGGTTGAATCTGATTTCCCCGTCAGTTATCAGTAAGCTTCGGATAGGAGAAGAAGAGCTAGAGGTTACCCGCACGTTTCAAGGAGTTAA
Organism: Triticum aestivum; assembly: GCF_018294505.1. Lineage (NCBI taxonomy): Eukaryota > Viridiplantae > Streptophyta > Magnoliopsida > Poales > Poaceae > Triticum > Triticum aestivum. The sequence goes on from NC_057796.1 coordinate 148,483,806, forward strand.
CCCTGGCAGGAGCCATCCTAAAGGGAAGATTACGTTGCCGGTGACATTTGGGGGAGAACTGAACTACCGGACAGAGAAGGTTGTGTTTGATGTGGTTGATCTCCCCCTGCCATACAATGGGATTCTTGGACGCCCGGCCCTGGCCAAGTTCATGGCAGCATCCCACTATGCTTATAACACTCTGAAGATGCCTCGGCCACTGGGAGTCGTCACTATCCCATCAGATGAGAAGGATGCAATTATCTGCGTGGATAAGATGTACCGGGATGCAGTCGCAGGAGAGGTTGCAGCAGCAACGGCTCCCGCCAAGGAAAGCAAAGGCAAGAAGAGGGATTGTAGGACCTCCGGCAAGGAGTCTGGGAAGCGTGCCCCCTCCGAGTGCACGGCACCCGTTACGATGTGCCAGAGTGTTCCAACAGCAAGAGATCCAAGGTTGCTGCACCCCAAGTGAAGAAGGTCCCGGCAGGGCTGGCTGGCGTTGACGGTACTTTCACCATCAGCGCCACCTTGATGACAAATAGGGAAGCACGCTTGTTGCCTTCCTGCGGGCGAATATCGATGTGTTTGCCTGGCAACCATCTGATATCCCCGGTGTTCCCAAGGAGGTAATCGAGCAACACCTTGCTGTCTGCCCACACGCCCGACCTATCAAGCAGAAAGTCTGGAAGCAGGCCTTGGAAAGGCAGTAGTTCATTGCCAAGGAAATCAAGAAACTGGAGGCATCTGGTTTAGTCAGAGGAGTACTGCATCCTACATGGTTAGCAAATCCAATGTTAGTCCGAAAGGAAAATGGGAAATGGAGGCTTTGCATTGGTTTCACGGATCTCAACAAGGCTTGCCCGAAGGACCCATTTCCCTTGCCGCGTATCGACCATATTGTGGATTCCACTTCAGGGTGTGATTTGCTCTCCTTTCTGTACGCGTATTACGGAAATCACCAGATCTTTAGGTCCAAAGAAGATGATGAAAAGACATGGTTCATCACTCCATGTGGTACGTACTGCTTCGTCCGCATGCCATTCGGACTAAAGAGTGTCGGGTCCACTTTTGCAAGGGTAGTTCAGATTGGTTTTGAGCAACAGTTACACGGAAACATAGAAGCTTATATGGATGATATCATGGTCAAAACGAAGGATAAGACCACTCTTATTCAGGATTTGGAGAAGACATTTGCTAATCTGCGCAAGATCAATTTGAAGCTTAATCCGGAGAAGTGCATGTTTGGTGTCCCCTCCGGCAAGCTGCTTGGTTTCTTCGTGTCCCATCGGGGGATCGAAGCTAACCCCGACAAGATCAAAGCCATCGAGCAGATCCAAGCACCAAGGACAGTTAAGGATGTGAGGCATTTGACGGGATGCATTGTCGCGCTAAGTAGATTCATTTCCAAGTCTGCCAAGCATGCCCTACCGTTCTTTGAAATTTTGAAGAAGGCAGGGCCTATGAAGTGGACACCGGAAGCAGATGTAGCTCTGCAGGAGTTGAAAGCCTACCTATCGTCTGTGCTTACCTTGGTTGCACCCAAACCCCATGAGCCGTTGTTGCTATACTTGGCGGCAACCAACCAAGTGGTCAGTGCGGCCTTGGTAGCACAGCGAGAAGTGGATGGGGCAGAAAGTGGGCAGATAACGGTAGAGTCAGAAAATGATCAGAACAACAATGAGCACGGCAATGAGAGCAACCCCAAGGACGCGGCAAGGAAGAAAGTGGTGCAGCGCCCAGTGTACTTCGTCAGCTCCTTGTTACAAGGGGCTAGATCGAGGTACTCTGGCGTGCAAAAGTTGATCTTTGGTTTCATTATGGCCTCAAGGAAACTGCACCACTGCTTCCAAACCCATGAGATCACGGTTGTTACTCGTTTTCCGTTGCAAAGGATACTCCGAAACCCTGAGGATACCGATAGATTAGTGGAGTGGGCTTTGGAGTTATCCAGCTTTGGTTTGAAGTTTGAGAGCACACCAACTATTCAGAGCAAGGCGCTGGCAGAGTTTATTGCAGAATGGACACCAACCCCTGATGAGGAAGTGACAGAGACAGCTATCCCCGGCAAGGAATTACCGCAAGAATGGATTATGTATTTTGATAGTGCTTTTTCCCTACAAGGTGCAGGGGTTGGCGTGCTTCTTGTTGCCCCCTCCGGGGAGCACTTGAAGTACATCGTCCAAATGCACTTTGCCCGGGAAGAAGCTACCAACAATACAGCTGAGTATGAAGGGCTCCTTGCCGGGCTCAGAATTGCAGTAGAATTGGGAATCAAGAAGCTTATCATACGAGGAGATTCACAGCTTGTGGTGAGACAAGTCAACAAGGATTATCAAAGACCATTGATGGAAGCATACGTCGAGGAAGTGAGGTGATTGGAGGAGCACTTTGACGGGTTGCAAACAGAGCACGTACTCCGTGCGGAAAACAGCATAGTTGATCACCTGTCAAAGTGTGCTGCGTAGAGGCTTCCTGTGGAACCATGAACTTTTGTTCTCCATCTCTCTCAGCCCTCCGTATCACCAGCCACAATTGCCCAGAAAAGGAGAAAGTTAGACTACGATAAGCCTCTCCCGGTCGAGCCATCCGCTCCCGGCAGAGACCCTGCCGGAAACAACTCCTCACAGCCTGCCGGACCACCCCCTCCAGCCGGGCCCATGGACCCCACAGACGAGGCTGGTGCTCCTGCAGCAGAGGAGGTGCCGCTAGTCCTCGTTGCTGAGCCCCAGGCTCCAACTTGGGCAAGGCACATCGTCCGCTTCCTCCAAACTAGAGAACTTCCCGGCGACCAAGATGAAGCTGAGAAAGTAGCCCGGAGGGCCAGTATGTATCAATTTGTCGATGACACTCTATACAGAAGGAGGCCCAATTGTGTGAAATTGAAGTGTGTCTGCCAGGAAGATGGAAAGGAACTGCTGGCTGAGATTCATAGAGGAATGTGCGGCTCACACATTGGATCAAGGGCATTAGTTGGGAAAGCATTCCGGCAAGGATTCTATTGGCCCACAGCCCTCCAAGATGCGGTCGAGCTCATCACGACATGTGAAGCCTGCCAGTTCCCTTCCAAGAGAACACACCTGCCTGCCCATGCCCTTTAGACAATCCCTTTATCTTGGCCATTTTCGGTCTGGGGCTCGATATCCTCGGCCCCTTCCCCCGAGCAATCAGGGGCTTTAAATTCTTGTTCGTCGCTATCGACAAGTTTACAAAGTGGCCGGAAGTGACTGCCGTGAGAAAGGTGACTGCTCAGTCGGTTATCAAGTTCTTGAAAGAATTGGTGTGTCATTTTGGAGTTTTGGCAAGGATCATCACCGACAACGGCACCCAATTCACGAGCCATGCCTTCATGCAATATGTTCGTACCCTCGGATGCAAGATCTCATTCGCCTCTGTGGCACACCCCCGGAGCAATGGACAAGCTGAGAGGGCGAACGCTGAAGTGCTACGTGGAGTCAAGACAAGAACTTTTGATACGCTGCAGAAGCACGGCAGGCGGTGGATCGAGGAGCTACCGGTAGTTCTCTGGTCCCTCAGAACGACACCTAACCGATCTACCGAGCAGACTCCCTTCTCCCTGGTTTACGGGGCAGAGGCAGTTATCCCCACAGAACTCGTTTACGAGTACCCTCGAGTGCTTGCCTACGATGAAGTAGCGCAAGCTCAGCACTGGCGTGACGACACTGTGCTACTCGAGGAGAACCGTCTCCGGGCTGCTACGCGTGCTGCACGCTACCAGCAAGCCCTGCGTCGCTATCACAGCCACAGGGTTCATGCCCGGTGTTTTGAGGAAGGTGACCTTGTACTTAGGCGTGTTCAGTCTGCCAGGGGTACAAACAAGCTACCACCAAACTGGGAAGGCCCTTACCGGGTGGTACGAGTCACCAGACCTGGCGCGGTCTGTCTGGAGAATGGAGATGGCACTCAGTTGCAAAACTCATGGAATATTGAGCATCTCCACAAGTACTACCCGCAAGGTGCGAGGTTGTCGGGCACTGCCTGACAGCTACACTTTTGTACAGGCCTTGCCTCAGCTGCATGTAAGCCCTTGTACAAAGCCAGGGCGATGACCCCCGTGCAAGAGAAAATAAAGAAGCGCTGTAGGGGGGGCCCCAACTAAGATTGCATGCATGCATGAGCACACCAAGATCACTTCATAAGCACTTCATGAGCATTTGCATATGCATATAGATAGGATTGCATCCTGCATTCATTCTCATCTACATGGAGTCGCAGGTTCCTGTCGTGAACTTGGCTTCGTCAAGGGACGAGAAGATTGCACGACACAGCGATCCCCGGCGAGCCGAAAAGATAAGTTTTACCTCTTGTCCATTAGTGTTCTGTAAAGCTATAACTTTGCATGAGAAAACCTCGCCTCTCTTTTGAAACTTAGGTGCTCCCATCCATGACTCGAACGTTGCTTCAGTCAGGATGGTCGCAGTAGCCTTTGGTAAAAAGGAGCCGGCGGGGGGCTGGCCCCTCTGTCTGTTCCCTGGCAGACAAAGAGGGTGCCGACAGGATATCCTGCCGGGGAAGACTCATTTATTTTCATTAATGAGGCACTCCACCTCTGCATGGACATACACATGCATGGGTTCCCGGCAAGGTTCATCTTTTTCATTCATATGCTGATACAAGTACTAGCATTACAGAACACAAAAATGGACTCGAGGGATTACATTATTTGAATTAAAATTTGGCGATTGCCTACAAGTTTAAGATTAAAAAAAAATAAGTGCCATGTTACGCCTTTGTCCCTGTCCATCTCCTACAGGAAGAGGTCGAAGGGGCCGGAGGCGAGCATAGCTGGGATTCGGCGCCTCCCCAGGATCAGGACGGCGCCGCTCCCCAGCAAGGAGGAAGAAATCGGAGGGTAGGCGTGGATGGTGACACTCCCGGAGGACCAGATGGGAGGCACGGAGTCACCGGCAAAAATGACTCGTCGGAATTGTCGTCCCCATTCTTGACGGATCGTGGGTTGCCACTACCGTGCGCATCACTACCACCCAAAGACCTCGGCACGACCACCACGCCAGACACCATGCTCTCTAAACCCTTCCACAGAGAGCATGGTCATCCCCGGGAGCCCTGATGTTGGAAGTCATCGCACGTCATGAAGACGTGTGAGAAAGCATGGAGCCTTCCTGTTCGACGAGAAGACCGCACCTAGGAGGAGCCAGATTCGCCCCCGATAGCGGTGAATCTCTCCTATGGCCCCTCCCCGATGCCGCAAAAGGAAGAAGAATGGGGAGCGGTCGACTACCACACACCGTGCCCATCTCGAGCGGTGACATGGTGTTGGTCGCGTCCCCTCCCACTGAAGTCAAGGCCATGGGCGACCTGGTGACAAGCACGCCGGGGTTGCCACTCCCGGTGTCGGCGCCGTGCCGCCCGAACCTTCCTCTCAGATCCAAGGGAGATCCCAAGCAAGAGCCCGGGGGCTGGCCCCGAGCTCTTCTCTTCAGCATCGCTGGCAAAAGCAGAGAACAAGGGAAGAAGAAGGAGAATGCAAAGATGGATGACTCCGCCCTCCTCCGCCCCTCCCTTTTAGAGGCCGGGCGGGGAAGGGCAGCTGCCCCATCAACGGGTGACCACCGCCCTCCTCCGCCAATTCAAGGCGGGCGGACCCTCTCCAAGATGCTCTCCCGCGCCACGCGCCTCCGTTACCTACCCCGCGCGATGCATGCAGCATATGTGGCCAAGGATAGGGGCGCGTTGTGGGAAGCATAAATTGGCAGTTTCTACCCAATGGGTTAAAGTCGTTCACGGGCCATCACTGGAGCGGCCCCACCACTATTAGCTTTACACCACGCACGGGGAAACCGGGAGCTGGCCCTAAATCAAGGCTAATGAAGTAGCAATGGAAACCTCAAGGGGCCAAACACTTCAGCAACCCTGCCTGTGCACTTATTAGGCCCTACCCCGACGACACTCAGCAGCGCGTTCGGTGCAGGCCCGGGGGCTTCTGTCAGTGCAACAAACCCTGGTTCCATTGCCCAGACTGTGCACAGGCACAAGAACAAGATTGAAGCACCGGCTTAAGTCAGAGATTGAGGGACCAAGAGATTTGAAGAACCAACATGCAGTTCAGAGGGACCAAGATCAAGCCAGAGGAGAAATATATCGGCAAGAGAAGGGCCTCCCTTGCCGGGCAGGCGAGCCCGGCAAGGGGCGAGGCCACCGCCAGAAGCAGGCAAGGCACCCCGACAAGGTCTGCCGGGACTCGCGGGGGCAGAACCACCCCATCAACCACTCGAGCACGACCCACGTCATCAATCAGTGCGGTGTCAAGCCGCAAGGTGATTAAGTGGCAACCATTCGCCACATGGCAGCCATTTCCTATAGAAGAAACCCACAAATGACACCCATCCTGCGACGTGTCAAGAGAGCAGGCGCGGAGCTGGCAAGATAGCCCGACAAACCTTGCCGGGCAATCAGTGATGTGACACTAAGCGGTGCATTTAATGCATGCTGCCAGCCCGCAGAGTTAGGTATGATAGCACTGTTTGCTATCATATCACTAGATAATGACTATTTTGCCATTGTGGTGACCCCTTAATCTATAAAATGAGGCCCATGGAACCCGTAGGAAGGGTTGGAAAGTTGACGAACCCACACCACCATACGCGCGTAGTCACTGCAGCCCTACGGCAACCCCTGCCGGGCAAGTCTATTGCGTTTCACCATCCCCATTCCACCATCAATCCACCAAAGCAGGAGTAGGGTCTTATGCCTCGCGGCGGCCCGAACCAGGGTAAATTGCTTGGGTGCTGTCTGTCGTGCTGCCGTGCGCTGGTCTGCTCTTTGTGCAACACGATGCCCCCCTGCCGAACCAGCAAGGGACCTCCTGGTCCCATAGGTGGCCATGGATATCCCGCGACACTCCGGTATCCAGGAGTTGCATAATCTCATAGTCGAAGGAATATGTATTTGACATTAAGAAATCAATAGAAATAAATTGAACGACCATTATGCTAAGCTAACGGATGGGTCTTGTCCATCACATCATTCTCCTTATGATGTGATCCCATTATCAAATGACAACATATGTCTATGGTTAGGAAACCTTAACCATCTTTGATCAACGAGCTAGTCTAGTAGAGGCTTACTGGGGACACGGTTTTTGTTTATGTATTCACACATGTACTTAAGTTTCTGATTAATACAATTCTAGCATGAATAATAAACAATTATCATGAATAAGGAAATATAAAATGACAACTTTATTATTACCTCCAAGGCATATTTCCTTCAGTCTCCCACTTGCACTAGAGTCAATAATTTAGATTACATTGTAATGAATCTAACACCCATGGAGTCTTGGTGCTAATCATGTTTTGCTCGCGGAAGAGGCTTTCAACGGGTTTGCTACATTTAGATCCATATGTATTTTGGAAACTTCTATGTCCCCATCCTCGACCTTTTAACGAATGGAGTTGAAGCGTCTCTTGATGTGTTTAGTCCTCTTGTGAAACCTGGATTCCTTCGCCAAGGCAGTTGCTCCAGTGTTGTCACAAAAGATTTTCATTGTACCCGATGCACTGGGTATTACACCCACATCGGATATGAAATCCTTCATCCAGACTCCTTCATGAGTTGCTTCTGAAGCAGCTACTTACTCCACTTCACACATAGATCCCACCATGACGGTCTGCTTGGAACTGCACCAACTGACAACTCCACCATTCAATATAAAAATATATCCGGTTTGTGACTTAGAGTCATGTGGATCAGTGTCAAAGCTAACATCAACATAACCATTTACAACGAGCTCTTTGTCACCTCCATAAACGAGAAACATATCCTTGGTCCTTTTCAGGTACTTCAGGATGTTCTTGACCGTTGTCTAGTGATCCACTCCTAGATTACTTTGGTACCTCCCTGCCAAATATATGGCAAGGCACACATCAGGTCTGGTACACAACATAGCATACATGATAGAACCTATGGGTAAGTGTAACACCCCGCATGTAACTTGCCATATTTGTAACTCCGACTCTTGCCATTTCGGCTATGTGATATGTTTTTCCCTCCGTTGTCGGGTTTTGTTTTTCGTTTTGTATTTTGTCATGTCATGCATTTTTATATCATGTCATCATGTGCATTGCATTCGCATACGTGTTCGTCTCATGCATCCGAGCATTTTCCCCGTTGTCCGTTTTCCAATCCGGCGCTCCTATCTCCTCCGGTGCACCCCTCTAGTTTTCTTTCGTGTGCGTGTGTCAAACTTTCTCGGAATGGACCGAGGCTTGTCAAGTGGTCTTAATATATCACCCGGAGTCTACCGGTCAAGTTTCGTTCCATTCGGAGGTCGTTTGGTACTCCATCGGTTAACCGGGCCTCCGCAATGTCCATTTGAGTATCCAGCAAAAACCCCCTCCAAAACCAGTCCAAAGCCCACCAAACTCTCTTCCATGCTCTAGGTCGTTCGATCACGATCGTGCGGGCGAAAACCGCACCTCATTTGGAGTCTCCTAGCTCCCTCTACCTATTTATAAGTGGGCATCCCGAAAAACGAAATCACACACGAACCCTAGCCCTCGTCCCACTCCGCCGCCGGACACGTCCGGGCGGAGCCGGACACGTCCAACCGCCGCCGCCGGCCCGCGAAGCCCGCAGCGGG
>NC_057796.1:148492816-148502502 GCF_018294505.1 Triticum aestivum
CTTCTCCGCCGCCGGCGCCGTGCCCGCCGCCCCGTCGCCGCCGCCTCCGGCGACCGCCGCCCCCGCCGTTGACCGCCTCCTCCGCCGCGCCTCCTCCTCTCCTCCCCCGCCTAGCGCCGCCCGCCGCCGGTCCCTGCCTCGCCGCCGTCGGGCTCGAGCTCGAGCTCGGGAGCCGGCCCAGATCCGATCGAGTGGTACTGCTCGTTGACCTTTCCCTCGCTTCGTTTTTTTCCAAGTCTGAAAATTCCATCAGCAAGTGCCTGTGTTCCCGATGTGATAACTTTGTGCATGTAGCTCCGATTCGCGCGTATAATATGTCAAATTGTTCGCCTCGTGATGCTTTTCATTTTGTTCAATTGTACCATTTTCATTAGAGGTCATCTTGATGCCCAAATATTCGTTGGAAGAGGGATAGTTGCTATTAATCTCTGGTTCTTATCAGAACTTGGAGATTTGTCATTTTTGTTTCATTTATTCTGTGCATCTTTTAGGCATGAGCTCTACATGTGTTTTGAAGTATGCCATGCCATATTTCCAGTGGTATAGTCCATATATTTTTGTGATCTCTGTGGTGACTAGCACAAGCATGCAAAGTAGGCCCTGTAATAATTCTGATTTCAGGGACTTAGTGATTTCTCTAAGAATTTGTCTGCTGTAATTTTGTTGCCATGTAAACTTGATGCTACAGAGAGATCCATGCATATTTTGGAGATGTTATCTAAGTATGTTTTGTAGATATAGTTGTAATTGATCCATTCCTGCAATTGTTTGCAATTTTAGAGTACCATAGCATGAGTCAATCTTGCTCTACTTTTGCTATAAAATATTTCTGGCAGATTCTTAACATGATTTGCAATCTTGCCAAGCTTATTGTAGTTGGTCCATACATGCTATGCAATTGTTCTTGCCATGGATAGCTTCATAAACATGCCATCTTGCTGTAGGTATGCTTGGTTTGTCATGCATTGCTCTGTAGTGAGTGCGTCAAGCTCACAAAGAGGCCTACATATTAATATTTCTGCCATGCTCTGTTTTCTGCTAAGTCTGAAACCTGATAACGAAACTTGCTATGTTTACAGGTCTGTCATCATATCTTCTGTTCCTTTTTGGCTTATGGTCAGTAAGGGACTTTTGTCATGTGCATTTAGTATAACACTACCATGCCTTGTTTTGCTATGTTAAGTTTCTGTACCATATCGCTTTCGTGCTCTGAACATTGCTACCTGATGCTGATTTCTGCCATGCCCAGTTTTTCACCAAGTCTGTGAACCTGTAATCTTTTGCACTTTTGCCATGCTTGTTTGACCTTGATATGTTGTGAACTAGACGTAGCCCAGTGTTCATCTTTTGTCAAGCATCTCCTGTAGATTACTGCCATGTGCTTTTTTGCTATGTTGGGGTGCTGTAGCATTGCTACTTGTTGCATTTTAAGTGCTATCTTGCTGTTTATCCCAGATTAGTGTCATTCTTGTTTTGCTTGCCATTTGCAAACCGTGCATCCGATTCCGGTGATCTTTATATCGATTTCGACCAAAATCACCTCATCTTTCCAGTGGCATGCTTGGTTTGCCAAGTTACTGCCATGTTCATCATTTTCCTTCCGGAGCACGCATACGCATCGCATATCACATCTTGCATATCATACATGTTTTGCATCATGTTGCTTGTGCATTTCTCGTGATTGATTGTGGTTCCGTTTGCTTGTGTTCTTGTCTTGGGTAGAGCCGGGAGACGAGTTCGTGAACGAGGAACCTGTCGAGTACGCTTACGAGGATCAAGCTTTCGACAACTCTGAGAATCTTGCAGGCAAGATGACCACCCCTCGAAATCACTTCTATCTTTGCTATGCTAGTTGTTCGCTCTATTGCCATGCTCGCTACCTATCACTTGCTATATCATGTCTCCTATTTTAGCCATGTTAGCCTCTAACCATCCTCTCCTAGCAAACCGTTGTTTGGCTATGTTACCGCTTTTGCTCAGCCCCTCTTATAGCGTTGCTAGTTGCAGGTGAAGTTGAAGTTTGTTCCATGTCGGAACATGGATATGTTGGGATATCACAATATCTCTTATTTAATTAATGCACCTATATATTTTGGTAAAGGGTGGAAGGCTCGGCCTTATGCCTGGTGTTTTGTTCCACTCTTGCCGCCCTAGTTACTGTTATACCGGGATTATGTTCCTTGAGTTTGCGTTCCTTACGCGGTCGGGTGATTTATGGGGCACCCTTGACAGTTCGCCTTGAATAAAACTCCTCCAGCAAGGCCCAACTTTGGTTTTACTATTTGCCGCCTAAGCCTTTTCCCCCGGGTTTTCGCGAGCCCGAGGGTCATCTTATTTTAACCCCCCCCCCGGGCCAGTACTACTTCGAGTGTTGGTCCGAACCGAGCAGCCTGCGGGGCCACCTCGGGGAAACTCGAGGTCTGGTTTTACTCGTAGCTTGACTTATCCGGTGTGCCCTGAGAACGAGATATGTGCAGCTCCTATCGGGATTTGTCGGCACATTAGGGCGGCTTTGCTGGTCTTGTTTTACCATTGTCGAGATGTCTTGTAAACCGGGATTCCGAGACTGATCGGGTCTTTCCGGGAGAAGGTTTATCCTTCGTTGACCGTGAGAGCTTATGATGGGCTAAGTTGGAACACCCCTGCAGGGTATTATCTTTCGAAAGCCGTGCCCGCGGTTATGAGGCAGATGGGAATTTGTTAATATCCGGTTGTAGATAACTTGTCACTTGACCCAATTAAAATACACCAAGTGCGTGTGTAGCCGTGATGGTCTCTTCTCGGCGGAGTCCGGGAAGTGAACACGGTCTGTGTTATGTTTGACGTAAGTAGGTGTTCAGGACCTCTTCTTGGTCATTGCTAGATGACGTCCGCTCCTTTGCTTCTCTTCTCGCTCTCATTTGCGCAAGTTAGCCACCATATATGCTTTTGCCGCTGCAGCTCCACCTCTTTGCACCTCTTTGTCCTATAAGCTTAAATAGTCTTGATCTCGCGGGTGTGAGATTGCTGAGTCCCCGTGACTCACAGATACTTCCAAAACAGTTGCAGGTGCCGACGATGCCAGTGCAGACGATGGCGTCGATCTCAAGTGGGAGTTCGACGAGGAACGTGGTCGTTACTATGTGTCTTTTCCTGATGATCAGTAGTGGAGCCCAGTTGGGACGATCGGGGATCTAGCATTTGGGGTTGTCTTATTTTCATCTGGTTTTTGACCTTAGTCGGTCTATATGATTGTACTTTGGATGATGTATGAATGATATTTATGTATTGTGTGAAGTGGCGATTGTAAGCCAACTCTTTATCCCATTCTTGTTCATTACATGGGATTGTGTGAAGATGACCCTTCTTGCGACAAAACCACTATGCGGTTATGCCTCTAAGTCGTGCCTCGACACGTGGGAGATATAGCCGCATCGTGGGCGTTACAAGTTGGTAATCAGAGCCATCCCCGACTTAGGAGCCCCCTGCTTGATCGAATCGCTGACGTTGTTGAGTCTAGAACAAAATGTTTTGAGTCTTAGGATTATATATATCGGAGAGTAGGATTCTTTTTACTCCTCAGTCCCTTCGTCGCTCTGGTGAGGTCTCCTGACGTAGAAGTTTTGACTATTCTCTCCTCAAATTTCACTAAAAAAAATTTAGGATCACGCGGGTATCTTGGAATCGTTCCGATCGATTTGTGACGAGAACATTGTTCTTGGTGCCTCCTGTCATTTAGGGGTTGTGCTAGTGTCCCGGGGAGTTGAGCTCTGAGGTGTTGTCGTCACAATTTTATCGTTGCAGTTCTGGAATACCTGAGTTTCGCCGACATCGAAATCTCTTTTATGCAGTTGTTGGTGAGATCACCTCGACGCCACCCAGTACTCGGGTGGGAGTTCGGGAGTATTGCCATAACTTGTATAACGGATGTTTTTCGAAGGTTGAGGTAAACGATTTCCGAAGGTTTCTTGGTTATGTGTTGACGGATGGATACAGCTGGATCTAGGGATTGTTAGTTTGGGTGATATATATTTGTGTCCCCTGTATCCCCTACACCAGATTGCATAACCAGAAAGTTTCAGGAGTTTATAAGTGGGAATTCAAGTAGCCTTAGGATTTCTTTCCGACAGATGCATGATATGAGATTGGGGTTCGACGTCTAGTGGTCCGCCTGTATACGGTTGATTTTACAGTGGTCTCGTTGTGTCTTAAAGAGTCCATGGCTTTGCCGACTCGGGGACGCTTCGTATGTCATGTGCACAGCCTTGTACATGATGGTGCTGTACGATTGAGCCCGTGTGGGCCCCACCACGAAAACTTCGGATGAAATATCTATCATATGTTTGTTCCGGCTTATTCTGCAAGCCAATACTTGGTTTTATTTTGTATTGTGGCATTCGAGTTTCTTCGAATTCATATGTTCATTCCATATCTTTTTCAAGTGGCTTCTCAACTTATGGAAGTGTGATGATTTACTACGGAATTCATTCGTTCATCTTCGTTCGAATGTTTATTGTGAAGACTATATGTTGCAATTTCTATCCGTTGACTCTACTTATCTTTTGTCTATCGAGATGCTAACGGATGTCACCCTCTTCAGGATGGCTCCGCCAACGCGTCAGAATCCGGATCGCAATGAAGGGAGTCAAGCGAACCCTCCGCCACCTCCTCCACCTTCGGAGGCATGGCAAGCAATCATGGCAGCCACCAACGCCAATGCTCAAATGATTCTGCAACTCTTGCAAGAACGTACTCAAGGGCAAGGCAATCCAGGTCAAGGCAACAATCAGTTTCACTTTGCCACTCTCAACCAGTTTCTCGCAAATCAGCCTATGTCTTTCAGCTACTGTGCCGAGGCCACGGATGCCGATGATTGGCTCGTGGACATCAACAAGCATTTTGAATGTAGCAATGTCAGGCCTGAGGACTTTGTCAAGTTCGCTTCTTTCCAGCTCAAGGACCAAGCTGCTGATTGGTTTCAGCAATAAAAAGATTCCAGAGGAGGTCGTGTGATTACTTGGACTGACTTCTGTCGGGACTTCAAAGCACACCACATTCCACAAAGTGTTGTTGAGAGCAAGCGTGAGGAGTTCCGCGATCTCAAGCAAGGAAACATGTCTGTGTATCAATACAACATTCAGTTTCAGAAACTTGCTCGCTTCGCTAAACAAGACGTTCCTGATGAAAAGAGCATGATCTATCACTTCAGAGGTGGCCTTAAAGAGGATCTGCAGTTAGCTCTCGTTCTTGTTGAGCCTATTCAGTTTGATCAATTCTACAATATGGCACTTAAGCAAGAGGCTGCTCAGCTCAAGTGTGAGGCTTCTAAGAAGAGAGTCAGAGACGCAGTTCAGTCTTCTTCTTCCTCACTTGTGTCAGCTAAGCAACAGAAGTTCTGGTTGCCTCCTCCTCCTCCTCCGTTTCGTCAGCCTTACCAGCAGAAGAACAAAGGTGGCCATGGTTCTTCAAACTCTTCCAACTCTGGCTATCAGAACAAGTCTCAGAATCAAGCTCCCAAGTCCAATGCTCCTTATCACCGTCCACTCTCAGAGGTGACTTGCAACAAATGTCAGCAGAAAGGTCACTATGCTAACAAGTGCTTCAACCAGAGGCGTCTTCCTCCTCCTCCTCCTGTCAGATCTTCTAGCAATGCAGTGGTCAAGCATAATCCAAAGTCTGCCAAGGTGAACATGATGAATGCAGCTCAAGCGGAGGAATCTACTGACGTGATTATGGGTAATCTCTCAGTTAATGATATTCCTGCAAAAGTTCTTTTTGATACTGGTGCATCGCTTTGTTTCATGTCAAGACCGTTTTTTGCCAAGCATGAATTCACTTGTTCTCATCTGAGTAAACCCATGGATGTCGTTTCTCCGGGTAAACGTTTGAGTTCTAGTATGATGGTTCCGGATGTTTCCATCAAGATGGGCGACTATAGATTTCAGTCTTCTCCAATTGTCCTTGGTGACTCGGATATTGATCTTATTCTCGAGATGGACTGGCTTTCTAAGCACAAAGCTCAACTTGATTGTGCTGCCAGGGAAATTCAATTGACACACTCGTCTGAGGATGTGATTATTTTTGCTGCTCGTGACGAAACCATTCGGTTTTACTCTCTCAATGAGAAGAGCGAATTGGATGCCATCTCTCAAATTCCAGTCGTTTGCGAGTATCAAGATGTCTTTCCAGAAGAGCTTCCGGGTATGCCTCCGCACCGGCCAGTTGAGTTCGTTATCGAACTAGAGCCTGGTACTGTACCCGTTTGCAAGCGTCCATACAAGCTTGGACCAAACGAGCTGAAGGAATTGAAGAAGCAGCTCAATGAACAAGAACGTCTGGGTTTGATCAGACCGAGTTCTTCTCCATGGGGTTGTGGTGTTCTTTTTGTCAAGAAGAAGGATGGCACGGACCGACTTTGTGTCGACTACCGTCCATTGAACAAGAAGACAATCAAGAACAAGTATCCACTTCCCAACATCAATGAGCTATTTGAGCAACTCAAAGGTGCTAAAGTATTCTTGAAGCTTGACCTTCGTATGGGTTATCATCAGATTCGCATTCGTGAAGAAGATATTCCCAAGACAGCATTCAGAACAAGCTTTGGTTCTTATGAATATACTGTCGTGTCTTTCGGCCTTGTCAATGCTCCTCGGGTGTTCTCTTGGATGATGAATTTCATCTTCAACCCCTATACCAATGAATTCGTTCTGGTGTATCTCGATGATATCTTGGTCTTCTCCAAGAATAAGCAGGATCATGCCAAACATTTGCGATTGGTGCTCGACAAGCTCAGAGAGTATCAATTCTATGCGAAGTTCTCCAAATGTGAGTTTTGGCTCGATGAAGTTCTTTTCCTTGGTCACATCATCTCCGCCAAAGGCATCGCTGTTAACCCCGAGAAGGTGTCCGCAGTTCTGGATTGGGAACCTCCTCAAAATGTCAAGCAGCTCCGCAGTTTTCTGGGTCTTGCAAGCTATTGCCGAAGATTCGTTGAGAATTTTTCCAAGATTGCAAAGCCTCTTTCCAACCTCCTACAGAAGCATGTGAAGTATGTCTGGTCTCCTGAGTGTGAAGTTGCTTTCAACACTCTCAAACAGAAACTAGTCACAGCTCCTGTCTTGACTCCTCCTGATGAATCCAAGCCGTATGAAGTTTTCTGTGATGCTTCTCTCCAAGGTCTCGGTGCTGTGTTAATGCAAGAGAAGAAAGTTGTGGCCTATACCTCTCGGCAGTTGAAGCCCAACGAGAAGAACTACCCCACTCACGATCTTGAGTTGGCGGCAGTTGTCCATGCTTTGATTACGTGGAGGCATCTCTTGTTGGGAAGACAAGTGGACATTTTCACTGATCACAAGAGTCTCAAGTATATCTTCACGCAGCCCAACCTCAACCTCAGGCAGACTCGATGGGTCGAAATGATTCAAGAGTACAATCCGAGTATCGAATATACTCCAGGCAAAGCAAATGTCATTGCAGATGCTTTAAGCAGGAAAGCTTATTGCAACAGCTTAATCCTCAAGCCTTTCCAACCGGATCTTTGTGAAGCTTTCCGCAAGCTGAATCTCCAAGTTGTTCCTCAAGGCGTTCTTGCCAACCTCATAGTATCTCCTACTTTGGAAGATCAAATTCGTGAGGCACAACTCCTTGATGCCATCGTGAAGAAGGTGAAACGTGGTATCGACAAGGGTCTTTCCAAATACAAGTGCTATCGCATTGATGACAGAGACACTTTGTTCTTCGAGGACCGGATTGTGGTTCCTAAAGGTGATCTAAGGAAAGTCATAATGAACGAGGCGCACAATTCTCTCCTTTCCATTCATCCTGGAAGTACGAAGATGTATCATGACCTCAAGCAGTCGTATTGGTGGACTCGAATGAAGCGAGAGATTGCTCAATTCGTGAATGAATGTGATGTCTGCCGAAGAGTGAAAGCAGAACACCAACGACCAGCTGGTCTCCTCCAACCTCTTGCTATCCCAGAATGGAAGTTTGATCATCTCGAAATGGACTTCGTGACTGGATTTCCCAAGTCCAAGCGCGGAAATGACGCTATCTTCGTTGTCATTGACAAGCTTTCTAAAGTGGCTCATTTCCTTCCTATCAAAGAATCCATCTCAGCAGCTCAGCTGGCAGAGCTCTACACCTCCAGAATTGTCTCCTTGCACGGCATTCCACAATTGATTTCTTCAGATCGTGGAAGCATCTTCACCTCTAAGTTCTGGGACTCCTTCCAGAAGGCCATGGGCACAAACATTCGCTTCAGCACAGCTTTCCATCCTCAAACTAGTGGCCAAGTCGAGCGAGTCAATCAAATTCTTGAAGATATGCTCAGGGCTTGTGTCATTTCTTTTGGCATGAAATGGGAAGATTGTCTTCCATATGCTGAATTCTCCTACAACAACAGCTTCCAAGCGAGTTCGGGCAAGGCCCCATTCGAGATTCTCTATGGCAGAAAGTGTCGTACTCCTCTCAATTGGTCAGAGACTGGTGAACGCCAACTTCTTGGCAATGACTTAATCACTGAAGCTGAAGAAATGTGTAAAGTCATCCGTGATAATCTCAAAGCCGCGCAATCGCGTCAGAAGAGTTACTATGATAGTAAGCATCGTGATTTGGCTTTCGAGATCGGAGATCATGTCTACCTCCGCGTCTCTCCAATGAAAGGCACTCGTCGCTTCGGTATCGAAGGGAAGCTTGCCCCTAGATACGTGGGTCCTTTCAAGATCATTGGCAAAAGAGGCGACCTCGCCTATCAACTTGAGCTTCCTTCCAACTTCGCGAACGTGCACGATGTGTTCCACGTGTCACAGCTCCGCAAGTGCTTCAAGACGCCTGAGTGCACTATCGACTTCGAAGAGATTGACCTCCAAGAAGATTTGTCTTATCATGAGCACCCAGTTGCTATTCTTGAAGAAACGGAGCGCAAGACTCGCAACAAGTCAATCAAATTCCTCAAAGTGAAGTGGTCGCACCATTCCGACCGGGAAGCCACCTGGGAACGCGAGGACCATCTCCGTTCCGATTATCCGGAGTTCTTTCAGTCCTAGATCTCGGGACGAGATCCTCTCGTAGTGGTGGAGTGTTGTAACACCCCGCATGTAACTTGCCATATTTGTAACTCCGACTCTTGCCATTGCGGCTATGTGATATGTTTTTCCCTCCGTTGTCGGGTTTTGTTTTTCGTTTTGTATTTTGTCATGTCATGCATTTTTATATCATGTCATCATGTGCATTGCATTCGCATACGTGTTCGTCTCATGCATCCGAGCATTTTCCCCGTTGTCCGTTTTCCAATCCGGCGCTCCTATCTCCTCCGGTGCACCCCTCTAGTTTTCTTTCGTGTGCGTGTGTCAAACTTTCTCGGAATGGACCGAGGCTTGTCAAGTGGTCTTAATATATCACCCGGAGTCTACCGGTCAAGTTTCGTTCCATTCGGAGGTCGTTTGGTACTCCATCGGTTAACCGGGCCTCCGCAATGTCCATTTGAGTATCCAGCAAAACCCCCCTCCAAAACCAGTCCAAAGCCCACCAAACTCTCTTCCATGCTCTAGGTCGTTCGATCACGATCGTGCGGGCGAAAACCGCACCTCATTTGGAGTCTTCTAGCTCCCTCTACCTATTTATAAGTGGGCATCCCGAAAAACGAAATCACAGACGAACCCTAGCCCTCGTCCCACTCCGCCGCCGGACACGTCCGGGCGGAGCCG
>NC_057796.1:148503133-148569428 GCF_018294505.1 Triticum aestivum
CGCCCCGTCGCCGCCGCCTCCGGCGACCGCCGCCCCCGCCGGCGACCGCCTCCTCCGCCGCGCCTCCTCCTCTCCTCCCCCGCCTAGCGCCGCCCGCCGCCGGTCCTTGCCTCGCCGCCGTCGGGCTCGAGCTCGAGCTCGGGAGCCGGCCTAGATCCGATCGAGTGGTACTGCCCGTTGACCTTTCCCTCGCTTCGTTTTTTTCCAAGTCTGAAAATTTCATCAGCAAGTGCCTGTGTTCCCGATGCGATAACTTTGTGCATGTAGCTCCGATTCGCGCGTATAATATGTCAAATTGTTCGCCTCGTGATGCTCTTCATTTTGTTCAATTGCACCATTTTCATTAGAGGTCATCTTGATGCCCAAATATTCGTTGGAAGAGGGCTAGTTGCTATTAATCTCTAGTTCTTATCAGAACTTGGAGATTTGTCATTTTTGTTTCATTTATTCTGTGCATCTTTTGGGCATGAGCTCTACATGTGTTTTAAAATATGCCATGCCATATTTCCAGTGGTATAGTCCATATATTTTTGTGATCTCTGTGGTGACTAGCACAAGCATGCAAAGTAGGCCCTATAATAATTCTGATTTCAGGGACTCAGTGATTTCTCTAAGTCTTTGTCTGCTGTAATTTTGTTGCCATGTAAACTTGATGCTACAGAGAGATCCATGCATATTTTGGAGATATTCTCTAAGGATGTTTTGTAGCTATAGTTGTAGTTAATCCATTCCTGCAATTGTTTGCAATTTTAGAGTACCATAGCATGAGTCAATCTTGCTCTACTTTTGCTATAAAATATTTCTGGCAGATTCTTAACATGATTTGCAATCTTGCCAAGCTTATTGTAGTTGGTCCATACATGCTATGCAATTTTTCTTGCCATGGATAGCTTCATAAACATGCCATCTTGCTGTAGGTATGCTTGGTTTGTCATGCATTGCTCTGTAGTGAGTGCGTCAAGCTCACAAAGAGGCCTACATATTAATAATTCTGCCATGCTCTGTTTTCTGCTAAGTCTGAAACCTGATAACGAAACTTGCTATGTTTACAGGTCTGTCATCATATCTTCTGTTCCTTTTTGGCTTATGGTCAGTAAGGGCCTTTTGTCATGTGCATTTAGTATAACACTACCATGCCTTGTTTTGCTATGTTAAGTTTCTGTACCATATCGCTTTCGTGCTCTGAACATTGCTACCTGATGCTGATTTCTGCCATGCCCAGTTTTTCACCAAGTCTGTGAACCTGTAATCTTTTGCACTTTTGCCATGCTTGTTTGACCTTGATATGTTGTGAACTAGACGTAGCCCAGTGTTCATCTTTTGTCAAGCATCTCCTGTAGATTACTGCCATGTGCTTTTTTGCTATGTTGGGGTGCTGTAGCATTGCTACTTGTTGCATTTTAAGTGCTATCTTGCTGTTTATCCCAGATTAGTGTCATTCTTGTTTTGCTTGCCATTTGCAAACCGTGCATCCGATTCCGGTGATCTTTATATCGATTTCGACCAAAATCACCTCATCTTTCCAGTGGCATGCTTGGTTTGCCAAGTTACTGCCATGTTCATCATTTTCCTTCCGGAGCACGCATACGCATCGCATATCACATCTTGCATATCATACATGTTTTGCATCATGTTGCTTGTGCATTTCTCGTGATTGATTGTGGTTCCGTTTGCTTGTGTTCTTGTCTTGGGTAGAGCCGGGAGACGAGTTCGTGAACGAGGAACCTGTCGAGTACGCTTACGAGGATCAAGCTTTCGACAACTCTGAGAATCTTGCAGGCAAGATGACCACCCCTCGAAATCACTTCTATCTTTGCTATGCTAGTTGTTCGCTCTATTGCCATGCTCGCTACCTATCACTTGCTATATCATGTCTCCTATTTTAGCCATGTTAGCCTCTAACCATCCTCTCCTAGCAAACCGTTGTTTGGCTATGTTACCGCTTTTGCTCAGCCCCTCTTATAGCGTTGCTAGTTGCAGGTGAAGTTGAAGTTTGTTCCATGTCGGAACATGGATATGTTGGGATATCACAATATCTCTTATTTAATTAATGCACCTATATATTTTGGTAAAGGGTGGAAGGCTCGGCCTTATGCCTGGTGTTTTGTTCCACTCTTGCCGCCCTAGTTACTGTTATACCGGGATTATGTTCCTTGAGTTTGCGTTCCTTACGCGGTCGGGTGATTTATGGGGCCCCCTTGACAGTTCGCCTTGAATAAAACTCCTCCAGCAAGGCCCAACTTTGGTTTTACTATTTGCTGCCTAAGCCTTTTCCCCCGGGTTTTCGCGAGCCCGAGGGTCATCTTATTTTAACCCCCCCCCCGGGCCAGTACTCCTTCGAGTGTTGGTCTGAACCGAGCAGCCTGCGGGGCCACCTCGGGGAAACTCGAGGTCTGGTTTTACTCGTAGCTTGACTTATCCGGTGTGCCCTGAGAACGAGATATGTGCAGCTCCTATCGGGATTTGTCGGCACATTCGGGCGGCTTTGCTGGTCTTGTTTTACCATTGTCGAGATGTCTTGTAAACCGGGATTCCGAGACTGATCGGGTCTTTCCGGGAGAAGGTTTATCCTTCGTTGACCGTGAGAGCTTATGATGGGCTAAGTTGGAACACCCCTGCAGGGTATTATCTTTCGAAAGCCGTGCCCGCGGTTATGAGGCAGATGGGAATTTGTTAATATCCGGTTGTAGATAACTTGTCACTTGACCCAATTAAAATACACCAAGTGCGTGTGTAGCCGTGATGGTCTCTTCTCGGCGGAGTCCGGGAAGTGAACACGGTCTGTGTTATGTTTGACGTAAGTAGGTGTTCAGGACCTCTTCTTGGTCATTGCTAGATGACGTCCGCTCCTTTGCTTCTCTTCTCGCTCTCATTTGCGCAAGTTAGCCACCATATATGCTTTTGCCGCTGCAGCTCCACCTCTTTGCACCTCTTTGTCCTATAAGCTTAAATAGTCTTGATCTCGCGGGTGTGAGATTGCTGAGTCCCCGTGACTCACAGATACTTCCAAAACAGTTGCAGGTGCCGACGATGCCAGTGCAGACGATGGCGTCGATCTCAAGTGGGAGTTCGACGAGGAACGTGGTCGTTACTATGTGTCTTTTCCTGATGATCAGTAGTGGAGCCCAGTTGGGACGATCGGGGATCTAGCATTTGGGGTTGTCTTATTTTCATCTGGTTTTTGACCTTAGTCGGTCTATATGATTGTACTTTGGATGATGTATGAATGATATTTATGTATTGTGTGAAGTGGCGATTGTAAGCCAACTCTTTATCCCATTCTTGTTCATTACATGGGATTGTGTGAAGATGACCCTTCTTGCGACAAAACCACTATGCGGTTATGCCTCTAAGTCGTGCCTGGACACGTGGGAGATATAGCCGCATCGTGGGCGTTACAGTAAGGCATAGGGAATGACTATCATTTTCTCTATCTTCTGTAGTGGTCGGGCTTTGAGTCTAACTCAATTTCACACCTTGTAACACACGCAAGAACCCTTTCTTTGACTGATCCATTTTGAACTTATTCAAAATTTTATCAAGGTATGTGCTTTGTGAAAATCCTATTAAGCGTGTCGATCTATCCCTATAGATCTTGATGCCCAACATATAAGCAGCTTCACCGAGGTCTTTCATTGAAAAATTCTTATTCAAGTATCCTTTTATGTTATCCAGAAATTCTATATCATTTTCGATCAACAATATGTCATCCACATATAATATCAGAAATGCTACAGAGCTCCCACTCACTTTCTTGTAAATACAGGCTTCACCATAAGTCTGTATAAAACCATATGCTTTGATCGCAGCATTAAAGTGTATATTCCAACTGTGAGATGCTTGCACCAGTCCATAGATGGATCGCTGGAGCTTGCACACTTTGTTATGACCTTTAGGATTGACAAAACCTTCTGGTTGCATCATATACAACTCTTCTTTAAGAAATCCATTAAGGAATGCAGTTTTGACATCTATTAAGGAATGCAGTTTTGACAACGCTCTATACCAACAACTTCACCCCCGTCATCACCAACTCTTCCCCCCTCTATGCACCGGTGTAACCCCTCTTTTATCCGCTGTAGTCTCTACTTAAACATGGTACTCAACTCTATATATTTTTTCCCAATGATGTATGGCTATCCTATGATGTTTGAGTAGATCCGTTTTGTCCTATGGGTTCATTGTGATCCTGGTTGGTTTGAGTTGCATGTTTTATTATTGGTGCTATCCTATGGTGCTCTCCGTGTCACGCAAGCATGAGGGATCCCCGTTGTAGGGTTTGCGATATGTTCATGATTTGCTTATGGTGGGTGGCATGAGTGACAGAAGCACAGACCGGAGTGAGGGAGTCCTGGACTAAGGGGTCCTCGGGCGTCCGGCCCGTTTGACATCGGCCGGACTGATGGGCTGTGAAGATACAAGACGGAAGACTCTCACCGTGTCCGGATGGGAATCTCCTTGGCGTGGAAGGCAAGCTTGGCATCCGGATATGAATATTCCTTTCTCTGTAACCGACTCTGTATAACCCTAGTCCCCTCCGGTGTCTATATAAACCGGAGGGTTTAGTCCATAGGGACAATCGTAATCATACAGGCTAGACTTCTAGGGTTTTAGCCATTACGATCTCGTGGTAGATCAACTCTTGTAATACTCATATTCATCAAGATCAATCAAGCAGGAAGTAGGATATTACCTCCATAGAGAGGGCCCGAACCTGGGTAAACATCGTGTCCCCTGTCTCCTGTTACCATCGATGTTAGACGCACAGTTCGGGACCCCCTAGCCGAGATCCGCCGGTTTTGACACCGACATTGGTGCTTTCATTGAGAGTTCCACTGCGTCGTCTTCAAGACGTTCGATGGCCCCGTCAATCATCTACAACAATGCTGTCTAGGGGGGAGTTTTTCTCCCCGGATAGATCTTCGTATTCGGCGGTTTCGCACTGCGGGCCAACTCGGTTGGCCATCTAGAGCAGATCGATAGCTATACCCCTGGCCATCAAGTTAGGTTTGGAAGCTTGAACTACGTTGTTGATACCCGCGGAGACTTGATCTTCGATGGATTCAAGCCCACGGCAGCCGCTCCCTGCCACCGCGATGAGCATGACCTAAATCTGTCATCGGACCATACCCAGGAGATAGTACGTGTAAGTGCTCTGGCCCTATATCCGGAGCAGATTGCGCCATTCGAGGACGGGAAGCTCAACCCCGCCACGGGAGCCGCACACTCAGTGGCGCTGGAGCCGCACACAGACCCAACCTCGAGCGTGACTTGCGTCACTGGAACCTCGGATTCGTCTCCGGCCACAGGTTCCGAACCACGCGCGCCCGCGTCCGTCGAGCCCGATCAAGCGTCGGTCGTCAAATTCAGTGCCGCGGACATCTTTGGGCACTCACCTTTAGGTGATGTGCTGAAATCATTAAAAACCCTCTCCTTAGCAGGGTACTCACAGACGAACTATATCCGGTTCGAACTAGGGGTTGATGACAGGGAATTTCGCTTCCCACCCACCTCCCACTTCATAGCCACTGTCGAGGACCTAACCGACATGCTCGATTACGGCTCCGAAGACATCGACGGTATGGATGACGATGCCGGAGAAGAGGAGGCCCAAAACCCGCCATTTACCGGATGCTGGAGGGCCACTTCCTTGTATGACCCGTACATGGTGGATACACCCAAAGAGAATAGCGGTGAGGACAAGGAAGACCCAGTCGAGGATAAACCTCCTGAGATACAGCCAAAGCGCCGACGTCAGCGGCGCCGCTCCAAGTCACGCCGTGGAAAAGACAGCAATACCGGCACAAGAGAAAAAAATAGTCCGGATGATGCCGAAGACAATGAAGACCCCGTTGAGCCAACCTCCGAACAGGACGAACGGGAAGACGGGCAAGTTAGCCCTGATGAGCAGGCCATAAACAAAGACTCGGAGGACAGTAATTATCTTACACTCTCCGAGGATGAGGTGAGCCTTGGCAATGAGGATTTTATCATGCCTGAGGAACCTCTTGAGCAGGAGCGCTTCAAGCGCTGGCTAATAGCCACTGCAAGGAGCCTGAAAAAGAAGCAGCGGCAGCTTCAAGCTGATCAAGACCTGCTCAACAATAGGTGTACTAATGTCCTGGCAGCCGACAAATACGGCCTTGAGCGCCCAGCCAAAAGTTATCCGAAGCACAAATTGCTACCTCAGATTGATGACGAGGCGCTAGAGCATGTACCACCATCGCGCAATGCGGCTGACCAACCACCACGTGCTGGGACAAAGCGGCAACTCAAGCCGAACACCAGCCCGTACTACCTCACTGTAAAGGCAGAGATAAAATAGCTTGAGGACATACATATGACCTGCGGCAGCACGTGGACAGTAGAGCAGGTCAGAACAGATCGATCTAAGGATCGCGGGGGCGTGCCCCGACACGCGACAACGGCTACCTAGTCGGACACAACAATCATAATCACGCCCGGGCCGAGAACCGCAGACGGACTCTGTCCGAGCTACGTCACGACGTGGCCTGATATAGAGGTGCCGCACACCCACTTTGCTTCGCTGACGAGGTAATGGAGCACGAATTCCCAGAAGGGTTTAAACCCGTAAACATCGAATCATATGATGTAACAACAGACCCTGCGGTATGGATCGAGGATTTCTTCTCCATATTCATATGGCCCGCGGTGATGATTTCCATGCCATCAAATACCTCCCACTAAAACTCAAAGGACCAGCTCGGCACTGGTTGAACAGTCTGCCCGAAAACTCCGTTGGCAGCTGGGAGGACTTGGAAGAAGCCTTCCTCAACAACTTCCAGGGCACATATGTCCGACCTCCGGATGCCGACGACTTAAGTCACATAATTCAACAGCCCGGAGAGTCAGCCAGGAAATTCTGGACTAGGTTCTTAACCGAAAAGAACCAGATCGTCGACTGTCCGGATGCCGAAGCCCTAGCGGCCTTTAAACATAGCATCCGGGACGAATGGCTCACCCGACACCTCGGCCAAGAAAAGCCGAAGTCCATGGCAACCATCACGGCGCTTATGACCCGCTTTTGCGTGGGCGAAGATAGCTGGCTAGCCCGTAACAATAACAATGCAAGCGAACCTGGCACTTCGAAAGCCAGAAATAGCAACGGCAAGCCCCGACGCAACATACACAAGCGTCAAAGCAACGGTCATAATACCGACGACACGGCGGTCAACGCCGGATTTAGTGGCTCCAAGTTCGGCCAGCGGAAGAAGCCGTTCAAAAGGAATAATTCAGGCTCATCCAGCTTGGACCGCATACTCGATCGTCCATGCCAGATACACGGCACCCCCACTAAACCAGCCAATCACACCAACAGAAGTTGCTGGGTTTTTAAACAGGCCGGCAAGATAAATGTCGAGAACAAGGAGAAGGGGTCGCAAAGCGAGGATGATGACGAGGAGCCCCGTCCACCGAACACAGGGGGACAGAAGAAGTTTCCCCCTTAGGTCAAAACGGTGAACATGATATACGCCACCCATATCCCCAAGAGGGAGCGCAAGTGTGCGCCCAGGGGCGTCTATGCGATAGAGCCAGTCGCCCCAAAATTTAATCCATGGTCGTCATGCCTGATCACCTTCGATCACAGGGATCATCCGACCAGTATCCGTCATGGCGGTTCAGCCGCACTGGTCCTTGACCCAATAATCGATGGATTCCACCTGACATGAGTCCTCATGGACGGTGGCAGCAGCCTCAACCTGCTCTATCAGGATACAGTGCGCGAAATGGGCATCGATCCATCAAGGATCAAGCCCACCAAAACTACCTTTAAAGGAGTCATACCAGGTGTAGAGGCCCGTTGTATGGGCTCAATCACACTGGAAGCCGTCTTCGGGTCCCAGGACAACTTCAGAAGCGAAGAGTTGATCTTCGATATCGTCCCCTTCCGTAGTGGCTATCACGCACTGCTCGGACAAACCGCATTCGCTCAATTTAATGTGGTTCCACACTATGCTTATCTCAAGCTCAAGATGCCCGGACCACGCGGTGTCATAACAGTCAATGGAAACACGGAGCGTTCCCTCCGTACTGAAGAACACGTCGCGGCCCTGGCAGCGGAAGTACAGAGCGGCCTTTTAAGGCAGAATTTTAATTCAGCGGCCAAGCTCCCGGACACTGTCAAACGAGTTCGGACTACTCCGCAGCTTGACAGTCCGGCTCGTCAGAGAGTCAGACTAGCAATCCGGCCTCCGTCTCAGTCCTGACCAAATGGCGGCATACGTACTGCACGTACATAACTACGCACTCAAAATACCATGGGCAGAGACGGAGGCATAACTAGACTGTGGTCCACAATACGGCTTCGACCTTCCCCGGACACACATACTTTCACTTTTCCTTTTATATCTTTTTTAGGTTTCTTTTCCTCAGACCCCTAGCAGTGGCCGGATCGTCGATCCTTTCGAGGGACAGATACACCAAGGCGGCAGGCGGCACAGACGTGTGGGGGAATCTCTAGACGTTCTCTTCGATGATCGTCCTACCTGTTTTCAGGACCCGCATGCAGCTCCCCCTTGGTCTTGGCATGTTAAATAGCCAGGTTGCTTATTCACTACTTGTACAAATACGTTTTGACGTATCAATCAAATTACAACGAGAACTATTTGCGGCCCAACTTATGTGGCACTAGCTTACAATCTCATTTTATTTTGTTATTCTTATCGATTGCACACGTACACTTTGGTATGCTTTAATTGGCCAGGGGCTTCACTATGCTCCATACTATGGCAACAAAGTCCGAACACTTTTACAGTACAGTTCAGCGCCCCGAAGTTTAGCATTATATGCATTGGCTCCGAATCATGTCTTTGGTCAATAGTTGGGTTGACTGGCTCCTGTGCTTACTACCTTATGTTCCGCTCTATCGTCTAGGGTAGTAAAGGGAGAACTACTGCGATTGTGTCCTGGTTTATCCAGATAAGCACCTCAGTAGAGAAAGCTGAAAACTGACTGTCATGATGCGGCGTGAGCCGGTCTGCTGTTCCGAGGTTACAAATCTTTTGCGATTTTTCCGCACTATGCGATGAACCGGTCTTTATCCGATCAGGTGTTTACAGCCCCTAGTGCGGATTAAATGCTAACTAGGGGCTGCGCCTACATTTTTTGTCAAACTCCTATGGCTAAGTGAGGGCGGTAAAGCCACATAGTCCGATTGCCTGGTTCGTTGCGCTAAACACCTCCTTCAAGGACCAAATTTTTGGATCAAGAGTGTTTAGATTCCATCCCGAACACCCCCGTACTACCTACGTGGGGGCTGAAGCCGACGACTGACCAACTCTCAGATTTAATAAAAATGGCTGCACAAGAGGCAAAATTTTAATAATAACAAACATTATATTACATAATAGCTTTGTTCCCCCATACAAGATAGGATAACACGAAAGTATTTCATTCAAAAATAATATCCTTAGCACATTGCTCCGCTACAGTGCGTTATCCCTCCAGGACATCTTCAAAATACCGCTCGGGCGTGTGGTGCTCCTTGCCAGCGGGCGACCCCTCGGTCGCGAGCTTGACGGCGTTCATCTTCGCCCACTGCACCTTGACGCAGGCGAAGGCCATCCGCGCACCCTCGATGTAGACCGACCGGTTGATGACGTCAAGCCAGGGGCAGGCATTGACCAGCCGCTTCACGAGCCCGAAGTAGCTGCTGGGTATAGCTTCGGCAGGCCACAGCCGGATTATTAAATCCTTCATGGCCAGTTCGGCCACCCTATGCAGTTCGACCAGTTGTTTTAGCTGGTCGCCGCACCGGATGTTCTGGCACAAGGTACTGCGACCAGAACAGCTTCTCCGTCGAGCTCCTCTCTTCGGCTTGGAAGAACTCTGCAGCGTCGGCTACACTACGCGGCAAATCCGGAAACGCTCCTGGAGAACTCCAAATCCGGGTTAGTAAGAGATACCTCTTCTTCACATATTTGCTCTGCATAATGAAGGCCTTACCCGCCGCGATCTTCCTGGCCTCTTGAACCTCCTGGAGGGCGCCCTGGGCTTCAACCCGGGCATCTTGTGCGCTTTGGCGAGCCTTGGCGAGTTCGGTCTTTTGATCCGCAATATTGCGCTCCAAGGACTCGCATTTCTTCACGGCGTCCTGGAGCTCTTGCTGGACCTCACCGACCCTGTCCTCGTATTTTTCATGGGCGGCCTACTCCTTTGCCGCTTTCTCTTGAGCCTCGGCCACCGCCTTCTTGAGGGTTTCCACCTCAGTTGCCGCTCCTACAAATACCATGACACTATAGTCAACAGAAATCATCAATCCTTTCTGATATACAGCAGGTCATTACATACCTTGCTTATCCTCCAGCTGCTTCCTCGCTTGGCCGAGTTCCTCCTCGGCCCGCTCCAGCCTCTGCTTTAGTACGGAGACTTCGGCAGCATGAGAAGTCGCGGCCAGCAGTGACGCCTGCTTATTCACATAGACATATATGGTTAGTCCCCTGCGAAAACTATTTGATCCTCTTTTCGGCTCTTGTTTCCGAACACTGAACAGAGTCTCAGGGGCTACTGTCTATACTGTGACTTTCTTTTTACATAATCGCATCGTTTACGTCAAAGCCTGTCAGAAGGTGGGTGCAGGCTTCGGTCAGTACGCTCTTAACGGACTGAACCCTCTCAATCACCGTACCCATGAGAGTGCGGTGTTCTTCGACGATAGAAGTGCCTCGCCGCGCTTCCATTAGAGTATCCGGTGCCTCTGGATGGATAGAGGTCACCGGTGGGATAGGTGCACCCCCTTCTTTCAAAGGAGGTTGCCTGCTTGATTCTGGAGCCGTATGGGTCTCCGGAACAGTATTCGGCTAGGGGCGGCACCAGATACGGTCCCCATCGCTAGTCTCCATGGGGATTTTCTCCCCCATGTGTCCGGCGGCCGAGGTTTCACCCTCTAGCGCCGCCCTGATGGCCTCTTGCGTCTCTCCCTGGCATGGGATCCTTCGGGATAACACCTCGGTGTCATCCATGGCCCTGGGAGAGGAGGCCGCCGGAAGGGACCCGCTGTCCATCACCTTCGGGTCCAGCAAATTCCCCGAAGATGAGGATCGCTCGAGGTAAGAACGGGCCGGACTACCAGTGCGTGGTTCAATGCGTTAAAACTACGAAGTAAAGAGGCTGATATATAAATGCGTCAGGGTCTTTGAGTACTCACGATCCGGCCGGGGGCTTATCTCGGGGGAGCCGCTCTGGGCTGCTGTCGATGTCCCACGTGGAGTTATCCGCTAGGAAGACCTTCCCCTTCTTGAACTCTTCTGCCTCCTGATTTGTGGAGGCTGCCCTCTTCTTCCTCCCCCCTTAGGGGGAGAGTTACTCTCCTCCTCCTCCTCCTCGTCCTCAGCAGCGGAGGAGTGAGTCTCAGTGTCCTCGGACGCCACGTTCGAAGCGCCCTTGCGGTGGAGACCACTTCTGGTCTCCTTGGCCTTCTTCTTGGCCTTCTTCTCCGGCGCCTGGTATGGCGCCGGAACCAGCATCTTCGTCAAACGCGGGATAGCTGGGTCTTCGGGCAGCGGGGCCGGACACTAGATCCCCTCCGCCTTCTTTGTCCAGCCCTGAAAAGTTAAACGGGGAAGCTTATACATCTTCTCAGATATACAGGCGGAGGATATACCGCGTAATATGGAGAACTCACCGGACTGGCTGGATGAGTTAGGTCATGACCGCGATCCTCGGTCGTTTCTCGCCACGACTAGGTTCCCTTGAATAGCACCTTCCAGATATCTTCGTGCGTGGTGCCAAAGAATTGTTGCAAGGTTTGGTGCTTGGCCGGATCAAACTCCCACAAATGGCAAGTTCGGCATTGGCAGGGAAGGATCCGGCGAACAAGCATCACCTGGATCACGTTGACAAGCTTAATGTTCTTGTCCACCATGCTCCTGATACATGTCTGCAGTGGCGTCAGCTCATCTGACGAAGCCCAGTCCAGACCCTTCTCTAGCCAGGAGGTGAGCCGCATTGGGGCCCCAGACTTAAATTCGGGAGCCGCGGCCCAGGTGGTGTCACGGGGCTCTGTGACGTAGAACCACAGTTGTTGCCACCCTTTTACGGTGTCTACAAAGGTACCTTTGGGCCATGTAACGTTGGGCATCTTGCTCACCATGGCGCCTCCGCACTCTGCGTGTTAGCCATCCACCACTTTCGGCTTCACGTTAAAAATCTTGAGCCACAGTCCGGAGTGGGGTGGGATGCGAAGGAAGGCCTCGCACACGACAATAAGTGCCGAGATGTTGAGGAAGGAGTTGGGGGCCAGATCATGGAAATCCACCCCGTAGTTGAACATAAGCCCGCAGACGAATGGGTGGAGGGGAAATCCCAATCCTCGGACGAAGTGAGGGATGAACACTACCCTTTCATGGGGCTTTCGGGTGCGGATGATTTGCCCCTTGGCCGGAAGCCAATGGACGATTTCCTTGGCTAAGTACCCGGCCTCCCAGAGCTTCGTGATGTCCTCCTCCTTGACGGAGGAGACCATCCACTTGCCATGCGCTTCGGGTCCGGACATGATCGGAGTGCTTTCTTGAGGCGGAAAATATAAGGACTTGGGCGCTAGAGATCGAGAATGGGTGGGCAGAGAGAGAGAGAGAAGGCGTGGGTGAAGGGGGGTGAATCCTTATCCCCTTATAAAGGCAGCGAATATCAAGCGCCTCCTCACTCGCCTTAAAACTCGCCTGTTTCTCAAGGGCCGCGCAGACAGCACGGTTGGATTACCCACGCCCGTATTGATGAGAATCCCGCAATAAGGGGACATGATCTCTGCTTTGACAAGACGTCCCAACGGAACCGCATCTCAAAACATGGAGCGGCAGGCCAAAAAACGGTTCAAAAAAATGACCAGGTGGTGACATGGCATCACGCTACGAAAAGTTGTCAGTAGATTGGACTCGTGAAATATTATACTCTCTGCGGTTGTGTGTGGTACTTGTTTTGCAGAGTCGGACACGTTCTTTGTGTTCGAAGGCTGTTTTGGAGTATTCGAAGGAGGAACCTGCCTTGCAATGCCGAAGACAATCTGCGCACCGGACACCTCGTCATTGAAGCCTGGTTCAGGGGCTACTGAGGGAGTCCTGGACTAATGGGTCCTCGGGCGTCTGGCCTGTTTGACATGGACCGGACTGATGGGCTGTGAAGATACAAGACCGAAGACTCTCACCCGTGTCTGGCTGGGACTCTACTTGGCGTGGAAGGCAAACTTGGCGTCCGGATATAAAGATTTCTCTCTCTGTAACCAACTTTGTATAACCCTAGTCCCCTCTGGTGTCTATATAAACCGGAGGGTTTAGTCCATAGGGACAATCATAATCATACAGGCTAGACTTCTAGGGTTTTAGCCATTACAATCTCGTGGTAGATCAACTCTTGTAATACTCATATTCATCAAGATCAATCAAGCAGGAAGTAGGGTATTACCTCCATAGAGAGGGCCCAAACCTGGGTAAACATCATGTCCCCTGTCTCCTGTTACCATCGACCTTAGACGCACAGTTCGGGACCCCCTACCCGAGATCTGCCAGTTTTGACACCGACACCGAGTAAGTAGGTTGTTTGCGTATGGGAGTAAAGAGGACTTGATGCCTTATAATGCTATGGTTGGGTTTTACCATAATGATCTTTAGTAGTTGCGGATGCTTGCTAGAGTTCCAATCATAAGTGCATATGATCCAAGAAGAGAAATTATGTTAGCTTATGCATCTCCCTCAAATAAAATTGCAATAATGATTACCGGTGTAGTTATTGATTGCCTAGGGACAAATAACTTTCTTGTGTGACAAAAAGCTCTCTACTAGAACTAACTTAGTTGTGTCTTCATCTAAAAAGCCCCTACTTTTTATTTATGTGTTCTTTATTATCTTGCAAACCTATCCAACAACACCTACAAAGTACTTCTAGTTTCATACATGTTCTAGGTAAAGCGAACGTTAAGCGTGCGTAGAGTTGTATCGGTGGTCGATAGAACTTGAGGGAATATTTGTTCTACCTTTAGCTCCTCGTTGGGTTCGACACTCTTAATTATCGAAAGAGGCTACAACTGATCCCCTATACTTGTGGGTTATCAAGACCTTTTTCTGGCGCCGTTGCCAGGGAGCAATAGCGTGGGGTGAATATTCTGGTGTGTGCTTTTTTGCTTTATCACTAAGTAATTTTTATTTTCTGGTCTAAGTTGTTCTCTATCTTTAGTTATGGATATGGAACACGAAATACCAAAAAAATTAGGTTTACTTGCTACTCATGGAGATGGGGAACCTCCTAAAACCCTCGATGCTCATTAGGCCTTGTACAATGGGAGGTGCTTAGGAGAGGTGCTTAGAGAAATAAACCAGAATTTCTTAAGCACCGGTGCTTATTTGTATAGGGTAGACGCTTAACTAAGCGTCTCTCCTATAGAAATAGGCACTGGTGCTTCAGAAAAATCCGGTTTATTTTCCTAAGCACCACCCTAAGCATCTTCCATTGTACAAGGCCTTATGTGACAAATATTATGCACTACTTTAATAATCCTGAGAAAACCCGATTCAATTATGTAATGGGAGACACGTTGGATCAACGTGAATACTTTAGGGATTATCGCTTGACTCAAAAAGGGAAACTATTATGGGATCAAATTTATATGTTGCGTTGGTATGCTCGGCAACTATGCTTGAGATATGATTATAATTATTGCTCTAGGATGAAGGCTCCATACCTTCCTTTTTCATGCAAATTTAATGATAATGAAACCTTAGCTTCTTATGCTAATGGTATATATGATTACTATGATGTGGAACGAATAGAAGAATTTGTTGTGCTTGTGAAATTGAATCTTTGTTTAAAGAGTTTGAAGATTTTGATGATTCAATTTATAGACCTGAAAATTTAGCTATCCTTAAATATTGCTATGAGAATTATAAATACAATTATGATACTGATGAATTTATTGAGAAAGTCTCCGCTGTCCGAGAAGAGATTAATATTTTGCAGGAGTCTATGGAAGAAGAAATTGATGAACTGTGCGCTCATTGGATGAAAAATATGATGAGGAGAGCGAAGAACAAAAGGAGGAAAATTGGATTAGCTACCCGTGCCCAACTTCCAACTCATACATTATTTAATGTCCCTTCATTCTGAGCGAAGGATGAATACCACGATAATTGCTATGATCCCGTTGATTCTTTTGAAATATCCCTTTTTGATGAACTTGATGCCAATATGAATTATGCTTATGGAGATGAACTTGCTATTGTTCCTTATGTTAAACATGAAATTGTTGCTATTGCACCCACACATGATAGTCCTATTATCTTTTTGAATTCTCCAAACTACACTATATCAGAGAAGTTTGCACTTATTAAGGATTATATTGATGGGTGGTCTTTTACCATTGCACATGATAATTCTGATGAATATAATATGCATGTGCTTGCTGCTCCTACTTGCAATTATTATGAGAGAGGAACTACATCTCTACCTCTCTATGTTTCCAACACGATAAAATTGCAAGAAACTTCTTATGCTATGCATTGGCATGTACTTGATGTGCATGAATTGTTCTTGTATGACATGCCGATGCATAGGAAGAGAGTTAGACTTCATCGTTGCTTGATATATGTTGCTTTGTTTTCACTACTAAATTCTAAATCATTGTTGATTCAAATTGGCTTTGATATACCTTGGGATCCGGGTGGATCCATTACTTGAGCACCTTATGCCTAGCTTAACGGCTTTAAAGAAAGCGCTGCCAGGGAGATAACCCGGAAGTTTTAGAGAGTCATTTATTTCTGTTGAGTGCTTTTATGGAGTTTAAAAACAAAAAAAAGATGGGAACCCAAAACTTTTCAAAAAGGAAAGTGAAAGTGAGAGAGACAAGCATTGTTGAAGTGAGGGAGCTCCTTGAACTTTGTTCATGCTCACGGAAACTTTGTGAATCTTGATTACAGAAACTATTCAACAAAAATAATTATCCCCTTGTACAATTCCATTGTATTATAAAAATAATGTGCCAAGATTTGCCTTTAGGATGTTTACATTGCTTGTTGGTTTGTGCGGTGCAAAACAGAAACTTTGGCTGTAGTGCGCGATTATATATTTTTTACTGGAACGTCAAACAGTTCTGAAACTTTTTGCACTGTCTTTCTATACAAATTGTTTATTTTTTGTAAATGTTTCAGAATTTTTGGAGTACCAGAAGTATGGTGAATGTTCAGATTACTACAGACTGTCCTATTTAAGACATATTCTTTTTTTGATGCATTGTTAGCTTGTTTTGATGAAACTATCGATTTCTATCAGTGGATTAAGCCATGGAAAAGTTATATTACAGTAGCTACAATGCAAAAACAAAATATGAATTGGTTTTCAACAGTACCTAGAGTAGTGATTTGCTTTATTATACTAACGGATCTTACGGAACATTCTGTTGAGTTTTGTGTGGATGAAGTGATCAAAGATCGAGGAGGTCTCGATATGAGGAGAAGGAGGAGAGGCAAGAGCTCAAGCTTGGGGATGCCCAAGGCACCCCAAGTAAATATTCAAGGAGACTCAAGCGTCTAAGCTTGGGGATGCCCCAGAAGGCATCCCATCTTTCTTCAAGAAGTATCAGTATGTTTTCGTCTTTGTTTCGTTCATGTGATATGTGCAAATCGTGGAGCGTCTTTGCATTTAGTTTTCACTTTTCTTTGATGCACCATGCTGGTATGAGATAGTCCATGGTTGATTTATACAATGCTGATTGCACTTCACTTATATCTTTTGAGTATGGCTTTATAAAATGCTTCATGTGCATCACTTATATCATTTGAAGTTTGGATTGCCTGTTTCCCTACACATAGAAAACCGCCATTTGTAGAATGCTCTTTTGCTTCATTTATATTTGTTAGAGCGTGGGCATATCTTTTGTAGAAATAATTAAACTCTCTTGCTTCACTTATATCAATTTAGAGAGATGACAGGAATTGGTCATTCACACGGTTAGTCATAAAATCCTACATAAAAACTTGTAGATCACTGAATATGATATGTTTGATTCCTTGCAATAGTTTGCGATATAAATATGGTGATATTAGAGTCATGCTAGTGGGTAATTGTGGATTGTAGAAATACTTGTGTTGAAGTTTGTGATTCCCGTAGCATGCACGTATGGTGAACCGTTATGTAACAAAGTCGGAGCATGATTTATTTATTTATTGTCTTACTTATGAGTGGCGGTCGGGGACAAGCGATGGTCTTTTCCTACCAATCTATCCCCCTAGGAGCATGCGCGTAGTACTTTGTTTTGATAGCTAATAGACTTTTGCAATAAGTATGTGAGTTCTTTATGACTAATATTGAGTCCATGGATTATACGCACTCTCACCCTTACATCATTGCTATCCTCTTCGGTACCATGCATTGCCCTTTCTCACCTCGAGAGTTGGTGCAAACATCGCTAGTGCATCCAAACCCCATGATACGATACGCTCTATCACACATAAGCATCCTTATATCTTCCTCAAAACAGCCACCATACCTACCTATTATGGCATTTCCATAGCCATCCCGAGATATATTGCCATGCAACTTCCATCATCTTCATATATATGACTTGAGCATTTATTTTCATATTGATTTGCATGATCATAAGATAGCTAGCATGATGTTTTCAGGGCTTGTCCATTTTTTGATTTCATTACTACGCTAGATCATTGCACATCCCGGTACACCGCCGGAGGCATTCATATAGAGTCATATCTTTGTTCTAGTATCGAGTTGTAATATTGAGTTGTAAGTAAATAAAAGTGTGATGATCATTATTAGAACATTGTCCCATGTGAGGTTATCAAAATAAAAGTGGCCAAAGAAGCTCCAAAAAAAGAGAGAGAGGCCAAAGAAGCCTACAAAAAAAGAAAAAAGGAGAAAAAGGAAAAAAAGAAAAAAAAGAAAAAATGAGAGAAAAGAGAGAAGGGACAATTTTACTATCCTTTTACCACACTCGTCCTTCAGAGTAGCACCATGTTCTTCATATAGAGAGTCTCTTGAGTTATCACTTTCATATACTAGTGGAAATTTTCATTATA
Organism: Triticum aestivum; assembly: GCF_018294505.1. NCBI lineage: Eukaryota > Viridiplantae > Streptophyta > Magnoliopsida > Poales > Poaceae > Triticum > Triticum aestivum. Next base: position 148,521,172 of record NC_057796.1, read on the forward strand.
GAACTTGGCATGTATATTCCAACGATGGGCTTCCTAAAATGCCCTAGGTCTTCATGAGCAAGCAAGTTGGATGCACACCCATTTAGTTTTCAGTTTGAGCTTTCATACACTTATAGCTCTTAGTGCATCCGTTGCATGGCAATCCCTACTCCTCGCATTGACATCAATTGATGGGCATCTCCATAGCCCATTGATTAGCCACGTCGATGTGAGCCTTTCTTCCTTTTTGTCTTCTCCACACAACCTCCACCATCATATTTTATTCCACCTATAGTGCTATATCCATGGCTCACGGTCATGTACTACGTGAAAGTTGAAAAGGTTTGAGAACATCGAAAGTATGAAACAATTACTTGGCTTGTCATCGGGGTTGTGCATGATTTGAATATTTTGTGTGGTGAAGATGGAGCATAGCCAGACCATATGATTTTGTAGGGATAACTTTCTTTGGCCATGATATTTTGAAAAGACATGATTGCTTTATTAGTATGCTTGAAGTATTATTGTCTTGATGTCAAATGATAGACTATTGCTTTGCACCACTCGTGTCTTAATATTCATGCCATGGTTAGATTACATGATCAAGATTATGCTAGGTAGCATTCCACATCAAAAATTATCTTTTTATCATTTAACTACTCGAGGATGAGCAGGAATTAAGCTTGGGGATGCTGATACGTCTCCGTCGTATCTATAATTTTTGATTGTTCCATGCCAATATTCTACAACTTTTACATACTGTTGGCAAGTTTTTATACTACTTTTGGGACTAACATATTGATCCAGTGCCCAGTGCCAGTTCATGTTTGTTGCATGTTTTTTTTGCAGAAAATCTATATCAAACGGAGTCCAAACGGGATAAAAACTTACGGAGATTTTTTTGGAATATATGTGAATTTTGGGAAGTGGAATCAACGCAAGACGATGCCCGAGGGGCCCACGAGGGTGAGGGGCGTGCCCCAGGGGGTAGGCCGCGCCCTGGGCCCTCATGGCCACTCCGTAAGCCGGTTGGTGCCCTTCTTTCGCCGCAAGAAAGCCAATATCCGGATAAAACTCGTGTCCAAATTTCAGACCAATCGGAGTTACGGATCTCCAGGAATTTAAGAAACGGTGAAAGGGCAGAATCGGGGAGCGCAGAAACAGCGAGAGAGATCCAATCTCGGAGGGGCTGCTGCCCCTTCGCCGCCATGGAAGCCAAGGACCAGAGGGGAAACCCTTCTCCCATCTAAGGGGAAGTTCAAGGAAGAAGAAGAAGAAGAAGGGGGGCTCTCTCCCCCTCTCTCCCGGTGGCGCCGGAACGCCGCCGGGGCCATCATCGCGACAATGATCTACAGCAACAACTTCACCGCCGTCATCACCAACTCTTCCCCCCTCTACGTAGTGGTGTAACCCCTCTTGTACCTGTTGTAATCTCTACTTAAAAATGGTGCTCAACGCTATATATTATTTCCCAATGATGTATGGCTATCCTATGATGTTTCAGTAGATCCGTTTTGTCCTATGGGTTCATTGATGATCGTGATTGGTTTGAGTTGCATGTTTTATTATTGGTGCTGTCCTATGGTGCTCTACATGTCGCGCAAGCATGAGGGATCCCCTCTGTAGGGTTTGCAATATGTTCATGATTTGCTTATGGTGGGTGGCGTGAGTGACAGAAGCATAGACCCAAGTAAGTAGGTTGTTTGCGTATGGGAGTAAAGAGGACTTGATGCATTATAATGCTATGGTTGGGTTTTACCTTAATGACCTTAGTAGTTGTGGATGCTTGCTAGAGTTCGAATCATAAGTGCATATGATCCAAGAAGAGAAAGTATGTTAGCTTATGCCTCTCCCTCAAATAAACATGCAATAATGATTACTGGTCTAGTTATCAATTTCTTAGGGACAAATAACTTTCTTGTGTGACAAAAAGCTCTTTACCAAAACTAACTTAGTTGTGTCTTCATCTAAACAGCTACTACTTTTTATTTATGCGCTCTTTATTATCTTGCAAACCTATCCAACAACACCTACAAAGTACTTCTAGTTTCATACTTGCTCTAGGTAAAGCGAACATTAAGCATGCGTAGAGTTGTATCGGTGGTCGATAGAACTTGAGGGAATATTTGTTCTACCTTTAGCTCCTCGTTGGGTTCGACACTCTTACTTATTGAAAGAGGCTACAACTGATTCCCTATACTTGTGGGTTATCATGGCTCTCCACTCATCCATCTTATCAGCCGCGGCGGAAACCTCAGCAGCAGCTGGGCCCGCGCCATGGCCTCCGAAGCGATTCTTGGCATTAGTGATGATGATGTAGACCGCAGCATCGCCTGGCTCCTGAAGGTGCCGGCGGTGGCTGCGTCGTGCTCCCATCGTTGGGAGCCAGTCGCTGGGATGATGTGGTGACGAGGTGATGGCGCGTGCGGGCCAATGACTCTGTTGGGAGCATTGGCTGGGCCAGTTTGCTCCGGGGCGGTGCATGTCCTGCCACCGTGCCCATGGCAGGGGCGGCCGTAGGATTGTGATTCGCCTCGGGGCGAACGTCACAGTTGTGGCCATGCCCCTCGGCCAGGCCGAGATGGACAGAAGGAATAATATCTCTACCCGTACCTCGCGGAGCATGGTCGTCAGGACGTTGTTGGTGTTGTCCTTCTCCGGCGCCTCCGCTCCTGCTTCGGGCGCGGGAGAGGTGGTGACAACGCCGCTTGCACCGACCACGTCTCTCGCAGCATCCACATCCTCATGCGCCTCCGCATTCCTCGCGGAGTCGGCAGTCGTGGGCGGCGGGGCCTTCGAGGTGGATGGGTGAGTTGCGGCGCCGGACTTCTTCTTGGGCGCCATAGTCGATGGAGCCGCCGATGATGAAAATGGCGATGAAGATGGCGCGTTGCTTACGCTCTCGGGTTCGCGAAAGTGAGCCCCCCTACCTGGCGCGCCAAATATGTTGTGGGTAACCATGGCCACCTATGGGGCCATGAGCCCATTTTGGTTCGGCGGGGGGATGGGCACGTTGCACAAAGAGCGGAGAAGCGTAACACAGCACGACAGAGATCAGACGGGCAGTTTTACCCAGGTTCGGGCTGCCACGAGGCGTAAAACCCTACTCCTGCTTTGGTGGATTGATGATGGAAGATGGTGGAAAAGCACAGCACTCTTGCCCGGCAAGGTTGCCTCGGGGCGAGAGTGGCTACGCGCGTATGAATGTGCGGGGGTCCAAATCCTTTCTACGGTTGCCATGGGCCTCCTTTTATAGATCAAGGGGTCATCACAGTGGCAAATCAGTCTTTACATACTGATTAGATAGCAAAAGTGCTATCATACTAACTCTGTAGGCTGACAGAGCGCATTAAATGCGCCGCTGAGTGTCACATCATAGCTTTCCCGGCAGGCCCTACCTGGCTGTTTTGCCAGCTTACCGCCTGCTTGCTTGACACATTTGAGGACGCGTGTCGCTTCGAGGTATTTTATATAGGAAGTTGCTACCATGTGGTAGGGAGCGGCCACTTAGTCACTTAGGAGCTTGAAACCGCACTGATCGACGATGTGTGTTGCTGTGAGGTGGTGTGGTGGAGTGGTTTGCCTCCGTGAGCCCTGGCAGGCCTGCTAGGGCGATCTTGGAGGCTCGCTTCCAGGGTAACCCCAACCTCGCCAGGCTCGTCTCCCCGGCAAGGGAGCTTCTTCTCGTAGTGGTATCTTGTCTCTTGGGCTAGTCTTGGTCTTCTTGATCTGCACTTTTGATTCTTCAAAGAACTGATCCCTCGCACGTTGATATGATCTTGGTGATGTAATCTCGTTCTTGGGCCTGTGCACAGTCTGGGCAACAGACCCAGGTTTTGTTGCACCGACACGCTGTCGGAGTAAATGGCCACGGGTAGCCTAACCGACTCCCCCTGGCTCTTCAAAAAATTATCAGGCCATTCAAGCCTTCAAGCATACAAAGCATAGGGCCGCCTTCCCCCGGCCGGCTATCCCCAGGGCCGACTCCCAGAAGGCGACCCAGTCTCAGAAAACCTCCCCCAAGAAAGATACGAGATAGCCGACTCCAGGAAGCCGGCCCCAAGAGGACCGACTCCCAGAAGCCGGCCATGAAGAAAGCCGACTCCCAGAAGCCGGCCAAGACTGCGCCCACTGAGACTGTACCCACATAACGGTGATAGGATGGGGCGTGGCCGCAGTACAGCCCACTACCCCTGAATCCCGGAACAGGCATGGACACAGGGCGCCGTACGGGCCAGCCATCCCCCGTCCGGCGCGGCACTGTAGCCATGTTGGCCCCGATGTCACCCACGACAGGTGCCAGAACGGCCCGCGGGCGGCGGGCCCCTTTGCCAGAGAGACATCTGAAGACGGCCCGGCGTCCTCTAGTCGGCTAGGGATGTGGCCAGCTCCCAATAGCTGGCTACCTCCCTCCCTCGAAGCATGCGCCCCATTAAGGAGACAAGACGAGGTAAGGCTACAGTGAGAGCTCGCAAGGCGGCGACACTGTAGCCACGCTTACCTCGACAAAGCCCTCGTCATCAGAGGTGAGGCAACAGTAACCAGCCGCCGACAAAGCCCCCATGCGGTGGGGCCGGCGTGCCGGCCAAGAAGCCGGCAGCCGGCGGGACCCACTAGTCGGCGGGCACCAATGACCGGCGGAGAAGCCGGCGAGCATAGACATTGACAGCTGGGACCCGCGCCTAGCCGGATTACCATTGTACCCCTGGGGGGTAGGCCTATATAAACCCTCCGGGACACCCATGCAAAGGGTTGGTCTCATAGAATTACACACACCACATAGAGAGAAAAGGAGAGCTAGCCTTGCCCTTCTTCTCCCTCTAACCCGACAGCTCAAGGAGCACTTGTATCTACTTGTCTTGATCTAGTGATCATGTGGAGATCCCGCAGAGCAGGACAAGGGGTGTTATCTCCATGAAGAGCCCCGAACTTGGGTAAGATTCGCCGCCGTGCATGTCTTCGCCTCATCCCGTTTCCAGGCACCGGCGACGTCTTACTGGCTCCCACAATGATAAGCCACCCGTTGGCATATGTCGCACCTACCACCCGACATTTGGCGCCCATCGTGGGGCCAGGTGCACCGTCGTCCGGAGACCTGTTCTGGACGGGAACCCTTTTTCTCCCCCGCGAGCGCAGCCAGCCTGCTGCGCCCGACGGCGTTTGCCCCGACGCGCTGCAAGGCATCGACGACGCCTGCGCAGTGAGCTGCCTCGCCGATCTGCTCGGCGAGACTCGCATCTCCGACGAGCCCGCGTCCGACGCAGGCACGGACTACCCCGAGAGCCGCCTCGACCAACTTCACGTCTCCAGCAAGCCTGCTGTAGACTTGGAGTCGGTCGGCTCCACCGACCTGATGCTCGTCGACTCCGACACGGCATCGCTCGACGCCAACCCCTCCGACGTGGTAGTCTTCAACGACGCTCTCCCCCGAGCTGACAGCGGCAGCAGCGCTGTCACTGAGGTGCTGGTCATCAGCCACGTCGTCGACTCGGGCGAGAACGCCCACGACGCCCTGCAAGCGGCGATGCATGACTTGTCCGTCCCCATCCCGGCCGACGCCGACGCCGAGACCCTGGAGGCACGCCGCCTCGCCCTCTTCGCGGAAGGCCAGAAGATAGCCTCCATGAGACGCCTCACCGAGGCTCACCAGCGCGAAGTCGACCACGCCGCCTTTGGCACGCTGCCACATGGCGGGCCGAGCCGAGCCGGCCTCGTCAAGAAGCGCGGCGCGGCCATCGCCGGCATTCTGGGGGCAGACCGCCCCGTCTACGCCACCCCGCTCGAGAATCTGCGAGCCGCTCAGGCGGCCGCTGAAGAGCTAAATGGGCTGAGGGCTGATGAGCTCCCCTACATGACAAGGCGAATCCAGCAGCTGATCGACGCGGCCGCAGAACGGCACGAAGCCGGCGCCCGCGCTGAGACTCCTCCCCCACGCCGAGAGCACGCCGCGACATCCCGGTCGCCGACTGCGAGCGGCGCCCACGCTAGGAAAGACAAGGAGCCGGCTGCTAGCCGCAGCCGGACTCGGATCACCATCGAGCACGACGCGGAAGGCCGCCCTCGAGCAGTGGAGCGCCAAGGAAATCCGCCTCCCCCTGCCTCGAGGGGAGAGATATCCCACCCCGCCGCCTGTCACGCATCCGACTCTTGGTGGCCGACTAGGCCACCGCGAAGGAGTCGGCGAGAACGACGCCCGCCATCGGATCGACCGCCTAGCTCGATCCCTGGCGCTAGAAGAAGAAGACGATGTCGGCCCGCCATGCTTCGGCCCCCGCATTCGCGACGAGCCCTTCCCCAAAGGGTTCTCGCTCCCCAGAGACACGCCCAAGTACAACGGCTCTGTGAAGCCGGAAGATTGGCTCATCGACTACTCTCCTGCTGTCAGCATAGCGAATGGCAACAGGCACGTAGCCGTGAAGTACGTCCCTCTCATGCTGCAAGGCACGACACGCACCTGGCTCAACAGCCTCAAGCCCTACAGCGTCAACAGCTGGCTGGACTTCACGGAAGTCTTCGTCCGCAACTTCACCAGCACGTACAAGCGGCCTCCCAAGCCCCGCCAGCTCTCCCTATGCGTCCAAGGGCCCAACGAGTCGACCCGCGACTACCTCACGCGGTGGGCCGAGCTCCGCAACTCCTGCGAGGGGGTGCACGAGGTTCAAGCCATCGAATACTTCACCGCCGGGTGCTGAGAGGGCACCCTCCTCAAGCACCGACTCCTCTGCGACGAGCCGGCTACCCTCGACGAGCTGCTGATCATTGCGGACAAGTACGCCACGGCCGACTCCTCGATGAAGACCGAGCTCCGAGTGGACGCCTCTGGGAAGGTGCTCGCTCCGGCTCCCAAGACGCCGGCTGGCGACTCCAATCGGTGCCCCTACCAGAACGACCACAAGCGCAAGGCCCCTATGCCGCCTTCCACCAGTCGGCAGGTGGCCACAGTCGAAGATGAGCAGCCCGAAGAATGGCCCGCTCCCAAGAAGAAGGGCGGCAGGCCGGCTTGGCAACCGGCCTTCTCCTACGAGCAAACTCTCGATGCCCCCTGCAAGTTCCACAGCGGCGCGAAGCCGTCCAACCACACGACCCGAAAGTGCCACTGGCTCACACAGATCTCCAAGGGCGAGGGGCCGGTGCCGCCTCCGCCTCCCGGCCCGCCGCCTCCAGCCCCCCAGCAGCCGGCTGCTCGACCAGCAGTCGGAGCCATTCAAGATGAGTTCCCTGAAGAGCACGCCACCTACGTCGTCTTCACGAGCCAGTTTGAAGATAAGCGCAGCCGGCGTCGACAGCACCAAGAGGTCAACGCAGTCGCCTCCAGCAACCCTGAGATCATGCATTGGTTCGAGAAGCCTATCAACTGGAGCCGGGCCGATCACCCAGAAGTGATGTCGTCCCCTGGCTCCTACGCATTGGTATTGGATGTTACCCTCGCAACGGAGAGGCGAGCTGCCCGATTCTCCCGCGTTCTGATTGATGGCAGAAGCAGTATCAACATACTATACCGCGATACCATGGAGAAGTTGAACCTCAAGGCGAAGCAGCTCATGCCAAGCTGGACCGTGTTCCATGGCATCGTACCCGGCCTGTCCTGTTCCCCGATCGGCAAGATCAAGATGGATGTTCTCTTCGGAGACAAGGATCACTTTCACGGAGAAGCAATCTGGTTCGAGGTAGTGGACCTGGAAAGCCCTTACCATGCCTTGCTTGGCCGACCTGCTCTGGCCAAGTTCATGGCTGTGCCCCACTACGCCTACCTGAAGATGAAGATGCCGAGCTCGAAGGGGATCATCACTATAGCGACGACTACAAGAAGTCCATCGAGTGCGCTGCAGCCAGCAGTCGGCTGGCCAAGTCCCTCGTAGTGGCAGAAGAGAAGAAGATGCTGGAACGAGTTGTGGCCATGGCCGGCAAGCAGCCGGCCATGTCCCCCAACCCCAAGAATTATGATGCGCAGGGCTCCTTCCAGCCGGCCAAGGAGACGAAGAAGATACCTCTGGACCCGGAGAACCCTGAAAGGTTTGCAGTCATTGGTGCAAACCTGGACAGTAAATAGGAAGGCGAGCTCGTCGACTTCCTCCGTGAGAATCGAGACATCTTCGCATGGTCCCCAAAGGACATGCCGGGTGTTCCGAAGGATTTCGCCGAGCACAAATTGCACGTCCGAGCCGACGCGACGCCGGTCAAGCAGCCCCTCCGCAGACTGTCAGAAGAGAAGCGAAGAATCGTAGGAGAAGAGATAGCCCGGCTCCTTGCCGCCGGCTTTATTATGGAAGTGTTTTTCCCAGAGTGGCTTGCCAACCCAGTCTTGGTGTTGAAGAAAAACAACAAGTGGCGTATGTGTATAGACTACACTAGCCTCAACAAGGCCTGCCCCAAAGATCCGTTTGCTTTGCCACGGATTGATCAAGTGATAGACTCCACGGCCGGATGCGAGCTGTTGAGTTTTTTGGATGCCTACTCAGGATACCACCAGATCAAGTTGGACCCAGCAGGCCGCCGGAAGACTGCCTTCATCACACCATTCGGAGCTTTCTGTTACCTGACTATGACATTCGGCTTGAGGAATGCTGGTGCCACTTTTCAGCGTTGCATGCAGAAATGCCTCCTCAAGCAACTCGGCAGAAAAGCCCACGTCTACGTAGATGATATTGTGGTGAAGACAGAGAAGCGCGGCACCCTGCTGGAGGACCTCAAAGAAACATTTGCCAACTTGCGCCGATTCCAGATCAAGCTCAACCCCTTGAAATGAGTGTTCGGAGTATCAGCCGGCCAGCTTCTAGGCTTCCTGGTCTCCGAATGCGGCATTGAGTGCAACCCTGTGAAGATCAAGGCCATTGAGAGAATGGAGATTCCCACCAAGTTGCGGGACGTGCAGAAGTTCACTAGGTGCCTGGCCTCCTTAAACCGCTTTATCAGCCGGCTAAGAGAGAAGGCTCTCCCCCTGTACCGACTCATGTAGAAATCCACTCATTTCGAGTGGAATGACCAAGCAGACCAAGCCTTCCATGAGTTAAAGAAGATGCTGACTACTCCACCTGTCCTGGCGGCGCCGACTGAGAAGGAGCCCATGCTCCTCTACATTGCCGCGACTAGCCGAGTGGTCAGTATAGTCGTCGTGGTCCAGCGCCCAGAAGAAGGCCGAGCCCAGATAGTCCAGAGGCCGGTATATTATCTAAGCGAAGTACTATCCAGCTCAAAGCAAAACTACCCGCACTACCAGAAGATGTGCTATGGAGTGTACTTCGCCGCCAAGAAGCTGAAGCCCTACTTTCAAGAGCATCCCATCATGGTCGTATGCACCGCCCTGCTTGCCGAGATCATAGGCAGTCGGGATGCATCCGGCCGGGTGGCTAAATGGGCCATTGCGCTGGCGCCTTACACAATCTTCTACCAGCCCCGCACCACCATCAAGTCCCAAGCATTGGCCGACTTCCTCGTCGACTGGGCCGAGACCCAGTACCTACCGCCGGCTCCCGACTCTACCCATTTGTGGATGCACTTCGGCGGGTCCAAGATGTGCACCGGCTTGGGATCCGGCATCGTCCTCACCTCTCCCAAAGGCGACAAACTCAGATACACGCTGAAAATCCACTCCGCCGCCTCCAACAACATGGCCGAGTACGAGGCGCTCATACACGGGCTCCGGCTAGCCAAAGAGCTCAGCATACGCCGGATCCTGTGTTATGGCGACTCTGACTTGGTGGTGCAGCAGTCATCTGGCGACTGGGACGCCAAGGATGCAAACATGGCGAGCTGTCGATTCCTCGTCCAGCAGATCAGTGGGTACTTCGAAGGGTGCGAGTTCCTTCACGCGCCACGGGCCGAGAATGACCAAGCAGATGCCCTGGCGCGGATCGGCTCCACCTGACAGGCTATACCAACCGGTCTCTCTCTCCTGCGCCTCCTAAAACCATCCATCAAGCCGTCTCCGGAGTTGGACTCTATCTTCGTACCGCCTGCCCCCGATGCAGCCCGATCCGACTGGTGGAACCCAGCAGGCAGCTCGGGGACTTCAACAACCGGCCCGGGGACTGCTGTAGTCGCACCCGGCTCGGAGACTTCAGAACCCAGCCCGGGGACTGCAGCAGTCGGCCCGGGGACTGCAGCGACACAAGAAGCGGTGGCCGACTCCAGTTCCCCGCCACCCAACCCACCCACCCGAGTCACGGTGGCCGTACTGACAGTAGAAGAAGTCACAGCTCCATCATGGGCCCAGCCCATCCTCAACTTCCTAGTCAACAGAGAGCTGCCGGCTGATGAGATCTCGGCAAGACTAGTGCAACGTCGAGCCAGAGCATATGCAATAATAAACAGAGAACTTGTCAAGCGCAGCGTCACCGGAGTCTTCCAGCGCTGCGTCGAGCCAGAGAAAGGTGTGGCAATCCTCAAGGATATCCACCAAGGCGAATGCGGCCACCACGCAGCCTCAAGATCACTTGTGGCCAAAGCCTTCCGCCACGGTTTCTTTTGGCCGACTGCTTTGGAAGATGCCAAAGAGATAGTCAAAAATTGCAAAGGATGCCAAGTCTTCAGCTCCAAGCAACACCTGCTGGCTTCTGCACTCAAGACCATCCCCCTCACCTGGCCCTTTGCTGTCTGGGGGCTGGACATGGTGGGCCCATTCAAGACAGTCTGCGGCGGCTTGACACATCTGCTGGTCGCCGTGGACAAATTTACCAAGTGGATCGAAGCAAAGCCGATCAAGAAGCTGAACGCGGCGACTACCGTGACATTCATTGCCGACATCACTACTCGGTATGGCGTGCCGCACAGCATCATCATCGACAACGGCACAAATTTTGCCAAAGGAGCACTGGCACGTTTCTGCGCGACGCAGGGTATCCGACTTGACTTAGCGTCCGTTGCCCACCCGCAGTCAAACGGCCAGGTCGAGCGAGCAAATGGACTCATCCTCTCCGGCATCAAGCCCCGACTGGTCGTACCACTGGAGCGATCGGCCGGCTGCTGGCTCGATGAGCTGCCGGCTGTCCTCTGGAGTCTGCGTACTACCCCTAACAAGTCAACCGGCTTCACTCCGTTCTTCCTTGTATATGGTGCCGAGGCTGTCATCCCAACCGACATCGAGTTCGACTCGCCTCGGGTCACCATGTACACGGAGGCGGAGGCCAAGGAAGCGCGAGAAGACGGCGTCGACCTGCTGGAAGAAGGCCGGCTGTTAGCACTCAGCCGGTCCGCCATCTACCCGCAGGGTTTGCACCGTTATCACAACCGCAAGGTCAATCCAAGATCTTTCCAAGAGGGCGACCTTGTGGTTCGGCTGATCCAGTGAACAGCTGGCCAGCACAAGCTCTCGGCCCCTTGGGAAGGCCCTTTCGTCATCAGCAAGGCACTAGGCAACGACTCCTACTACCTGATCGACGCACAAAAACCAAGAGCACGCAAGAGGGATGATTCCGGCAAGGAGTCGGAGCGACCATGGAATGCGAACCTCCTGAGAAGATTTTATAGTTGAAAGCAGTATGTATCATGCTACCTTTTTGTATTAAGTACGAAACAACGGGCACCGGGTTTGACTAGTCGGCCCGGGGACTGGCCGCCTTAAGTTATATTAAAAGTTCTACCTGAAGTCAGACAAAGTATTGTGCCGGCACCCAAGCCTTCTCTTGTTGAAAGTCGCAGCTCGAAGAACCGACTGTCCGACTGGCAAGAGCCAAATGAGGAAAGGATGCCCACATGAAAAACGGCTAAGGACTAACAAACTTATATAACGCAAGCCGGCCTCCAACCACGCCCACCGGCTGTCAAAACAGTCGGCTGGCCTGCCTCCCAGTCACTTCGCTAAAATCCAACAAAGCTAGAGTACTTGCCCTCCCAACTGGCCAAGCACTTCTCCAGCCAGAGATTGCAGAGCAACTGTCCGACTGGGGAGGCGGCAACCAAGGGAGGGCGGCAAAGGAAACAGCAGAAGGATGTAAAGCAAAGAACAAGGGAAAGCCAAACGCATGCATAATTATATTTACACATAAGGCCCCCAACAGGCCGGCAATCAATATAGTTCGAATACACCCCCAGTGGGTGGAATTGTGCAAACCTAACAAAATACTGTTCCAAGAGTGGCAAAACAGGAAAATTGAGGCAGCAGACTAGACTAAGGGCGCTATGTGGGAGCCGGGTTGGTCGGTGGATACGGCGCCACCGGCTGGAGGAGTGGCCGGCTGGCGGGTCTCGGCTTGATCATCGCCGGCTGCAGGCGGTGCACCCGCGCATGCCTTGTTGCTGGAGACACGGTCATGCTGAGGCTGACCGGCCGCTCCACCATCCGGCCCGGCGTCTTCACCCTCCTCCTCCTGCTCCTCGCCCTCATCACTGGAGTCGATCTCCTCCGCCGAGTCCTCGCCGTCTGACGGGTTCAGCCCGAACCACTCCTCCGGCTGGGCAACACCGTTGTCGTCCACCTCAGGAGCGAAGGCGCTGGTGTCGGTGTAGTCGGCCATCGCCGAAGCCCGCTGGATGATAGCCGGCCGCGCCGGCTCCAGCTCCGTGTTGGCCTCCTGCCGCCAGGTGGCCAGCTGGTCCAGACTCAACTCGGGATACCAGGCCTTGGCGAACTCCAGCGCCCGCCTGGCGCCGGACCGAGCCGCCGAAGCCTTCCAGGCCTCGAAGCGGCCGACCGCTACCTCCAGCCAATCGGCAGACCGGCTGGGGGTGCGGTAATCACTTCACCAGGACATAGAGCGGCCAACACCTGCACCCCAACACACTGAAGCCGGCGGAGCATGCGATGAGCCGGCTGGAGGCGGGCCTGGATCGCCAAGAGCTGCTCCTCCAGCGACCGGCGAGCGTTTGGCGTGATCTCGGTGCCAACCTGCCTCCGTGCCTCGCGGTGGGCCTCGACGACCTGGTTGGCGGCGGTAGAGTAGCCAGGGAAGTACTATGTGCAAAGAAGAAAGAGAAAGAAGAGAAAAACACCAAGTCAGAAAATGAGTTAAAGCGGCAAGCGGCAAGCAAGGACGAAGAGGAAGGCGGCCTACCGTCAACCAAGTCTTCGATCTGGCCATAGCCGTTGATCAGCGTCTGCTTCGCTTCGACCCAGCTGGCCGCCTCTGTCTCATACTCGGCTTGGAGGGCGGCCTCGCTGTCCTGCACCGCCTTCAGGGCCGCCTTGTGGCTCTCCTCCTCGTCGGCCAACCTCTTGGCCAGGCGGTCACGCTCCTGTGCCAAGGCGGCAAGCTCGGCCTCCTTAGCGCGGAGGGCGGCTTGAGCCCCGCCCAGCTGTTCCCTCTGACTGGCGTTGGCCGCTGCAGGGATGGCAGAAAAGAAAGAAGCAATAAGGGAGAAGTCGTCAAGGAAGATCCGACCCGACTGCTCAGCAGTCGGCCCGAATCTCGGGAACTACACCCAGTGGGTGCGCTGACGCGCCCCCACGTGAGATAAAAGATGAAGCACTTAGCCCGGCTCTCAGATAGGTCAGCAGTCTTCCGGGTCAGCTCCCGAGCCTGGGAGTTGAAGGCAGCCGCGCGGAGGTTGTGGTAGTCCTGCAAGTCAGGCAGAGGAGCGAATGAGAACAAGAGTAGCAAAACAAGGCCCGCTAGGAAGTTCCAAGCCACCTGCTCTGCAGCCGACTCGGAACTTGGGGACTACACCCAGTGGGTGCGCTGACGCGCCCCCACGGAAGAAACCAAGATCAAAAAAGCAAAGACAAGAAGACTAACCCGAATGGCCGCCCGCGTCGCAAGGAACTCGTCATTATATTTCCTCAGCGCCGCAGCCTGGGCTTGAAGCCGGTTCCGGACGTCCTGTGCGACCACGTTCACCACAGCCGTCCCTCCACCCGGCGTCCACCCCGAGCTGGAGCTAGCCGCCTCCATGTCCTGGGCCGACGAGTTGGAGCCCGCGGCCTTCTGCGGCTCCGATGCAGCCTTCCCCGCGCGCTGGCGTGACCGCGTCTAGACCACCAGATCAGTCCTCGCGGCCGGCTCGCCCCCGGCCGATTGCGCAGGCGGCAAGTTAGGCCGGCCGCCTTGGGTCGCCTCAGTCGGCGGGGCCGGTGCTGCATCCCTCTCCAGGACGACGACGTCATCCTCCCTCTCCAATCCCGGCTGGTCACCACCGGCTTCTTCTGGCAGGGGCTCTGGGGCCTCAGGCGCCATGACGCGCAGAGGGGTGACAAGCAAGGCCCCCTCCGCCATCGCCGCGGCCGCTGCCTCCGTTTGGGCCTTGGCCGCTGCATCGGCGCACGCCTTCGCCGCCTCCTCCTCCTGCGCCGCCTTGGCGGAGGCCGCCCTCAACTCCTCCGCCTCCCGCTCCTCCCGCGCCTCCCGCGTGTTTCGCTCCGTCGCCGCCAGAAGCTTGGCACGGGGGTCCACGCGGCGAGTGGTGCTCCCGGATCCTCCCGGCGATCCAACGACGGAGGCGGCAGCAACCCGCTCGAGCGACAGTGGAGCCCTGATTTTTTGAGAAAGGACAAGGATTTAGGAACTACCAAAGAAAAGAAGAAAGAATACACGAAGGAGTATACACTTACGCCGACACCGTCTGCGGCTGCTTCACCGCCTTGCAGAAGCGGGCCGCCTTTGCGGCCGCCTCATCCCGCCTGGTCGCTGCTGCCCCGCCCTTGGGCTTCTTCGGCCGACTGCCGAACAAGCCCGACGCGGCACGACGCTTCTGCCCGCCGCCCCGAGTAGGCGGCGCGGCGGAGGAACCCGCGCCGTGGCCAGACGCCGGCTGGCGGCATGGGACGACTTCCGCCTCGTCGTCATCCGGCTAGTCGTCGAAGCTGACTCCAAGCCCGGAGCCGCCTGCCTCGCCGCCGGCTTGGCCGCCACCCGCCTCGGTGTTGTCATCCATGGCGGCCGCCCCCATGTCGGGGTCCTCCAGGTCGTGCTCCATCCAGTCGGGGAGGAATTGGCGCTCCGCCGCCGACCCGCCTGCAAGTCGAAGGAGAGGGCTCTGCCGAGACATGCGGACTGGTCAGAGTCGGCCAAAAGGAACTCGGCGACAAAACTAAGAGAAGAAAGGGAAAACCAGAACATACCGTGGGCGGGGGATGTGCCCGGGAATATGGCTCCTTGCCAAACTGCCATTCTGCGGAGAGCTTGCAGTTCGCAAGGTAATTCACCATATGGGCCACCTCGTCGTGCGGCATGTCCTTGGTGCACATCCGACTCGGATTGAGCTGGCCGCTCATCTGACAGATCAGGTGAGGGCGGCTCTGAAGCGGAAGCACCCGGCGCGCGACAAAGGCGGCCAGCAAGTCGGACCCAGTCAGGCCCTCCGACTGGATCATCACCCGCAGTCGGGCGACGGTTGCGGCTCCAGCCGGCGCCAGCGTCACGGCCCGATAGGACCACTGGGGCCGCCTGCCCGCCGGCGGGCCGGCTACATAAGCCAGCAAATTGACGTAGTAGCCTTGCGGGGCGACGTTCTTCACGTAGAAGTATGACTTCTGCCAGAGCTTCACCGACTGGATTGGCATGATGACGGGGAAGGGGTTGTCGGCTGCCACCCTCCGCATCGCGATGAAGGCGCCACTCTGGGCCGGCACGCCCTGCATACGCGTGCCTAGCTTGGACTGGAAGAACTCCCCCCAGAGCTCGAGGGTGGGGAGAATGCCAAGATAGCCTTCGCACAAGGTGACGAAGGCGGACAACAGCACCACCATGTTCGGGGTGAGGTGGTGCGGCTGGAGTTGATACAATTCAAGGAAGGAACGGAAGAAAGCACTCGCTGGCAAGCCGATGCCGCGCAGGAAATGCGAGCGGAAGACCACCCGCTCGCCTTCCTCCGGCTCCGTCGTGATCTCCTTCTCAGGCGCAAGATGGACCCGCACCTTGTCCGCGCCGGGCAGCCGCCGCGTCTTGCGGAGGAACTCGACGTGGTCCATATGGACGTTGGAGCCGTCCCAGTCCCCGTCGTACTGCATAGCGGCGTGAGGCCGGCAAGAATGAGCGCGGCGGCGGAGAAAAGAATGGTGGGACGGCGCGGCGGCGAGACGCTACTGTGAGGGAAAGCAAGAGGAAGAAGATGGCGGGGAGGAGAGGAGCGTGCGAGCGTCTGCCGCTTCCCCTCCTCCCCCTACTTATAGCCTCGCGCGTCAAAGCCGAGGAGGCGAGGCGTGGGGTGGGACGTGGGATTAACTGCACCCACTCCCCCACGTCCCACGATTACTGCGCCCTAAAGACGTGCGGAAACCGCCGCCGGAAGACGTGCAGACGGCTTTGGGCCGCAAAGAATCCGCGCCTGGGCCTAGGCGTAGGAGTGGTGGGCCCTTGGCCTGCGGTGGCGTCTTGTCACGTGCGTGGGTTGGTAGGCTCTCTTCAGCTAGGGGATGCCACGTGGTTCGCAGGCGGCGAGCGGCCGGCCCGCAGCCCGGCGCACGCGCCAACAGACTCCCGCCTTCCGACTTTAAAAATTTCGCCAAGACGGCGCGCCCAACCGAAGCCGGCTCCCAGCTGCTGGCTCGTCAAGATAAGAAGCTGCCCAACCTTCTCGACCTCCACTCAACCTCGAAGCCCAATCAGCTTCAGGGACTACTGTCGGAGTAAATGGCCACGGGTAGCCTAACCGACTCCCCCTGGCTCTTTGAAAAATTATCAGGCCATTCAAGCCTTCAAGCATACAAAGCATAGGGTCGCCCTCCCCCGGCCGGCTATCCCCAAGGCCGACTCCCAGAAGGCGACCCAGTCTCAGAAAACCTCCCCCAAGAAAGATACGAGATAGCCGACTCCAGGAAGCCGACCCCAAGAGGATCGACTCCCAGAAGCCGGCCATGAAGAAAGCCGACTCCCAGAAGCCGGCCAAGACTGCGCCCACTAAGACTGTACCCACATAACGGTGATAGGATGGGGCGTGGCCGCAGTACAACCCACTATCCCCGAATCCCAGAACAGGCATGGCCACAGGGCGCCGTACGGGCCAGCCATCCCCTGTCCGGTGCCAGAACGGCCTGCGGGCGGCGGGACCCTTTGCCAGAGAGACATCTGAAGATGGCCCGGCCTCCTCTAGTCGGCCAGGGATGTGGCCGGCTCCCAATAGCCGGCTACCTCCCTCCCTCGAAGCATGCGCCCCATTAAGGAGACAAGACGAGGTAAGGCTACAGTGAGAGCTCACAAGGCGGCGACACTGTAGCCACGCTTACCTCGACAAAGCCCTCGTCATCAGAGGCGAGGCAACAGTAGCCAGCCGCCGACAAAGCCCCCATGCGGTGGGGCCGGCGTGCCGGCCAAGAAGCCGGCAGCCGGCGGGACCCACCAGTCGGTGGGCCCCAATGACCGGCGGAGAAGCCGGCGAGCATAGACATTGACGGCTGGGACCCGCGCCCAGCCGGATTACCATTGTACCCCTGGGGGGTAGGCCTATATAAACCCCCGGGACACCCATGCAAAGGGTTGGTCTCATAGAACTACACACACCACATAGGGAGAAAAGGAGAGCTAGCCTTGCCCTTCTTCTCCCTCTAACCCGACAGCTCAAGGAGCACTTGTAGCTACTTGTCTTGATCTAGTGATCATGCGGAGACCCTGCAGAGCAGGACTAGGGGTGTTATCTCCACGGAGAGCCCCGAACCTGGGTAAGAATCGCCGGCGTGCATGTCTTCGCCTCATCCCGTTTCCAGGCACCGGCAACATCTTACTGGCTCCCACAATGATAAGCCACCCGTTGGCATATGTCGCACCTACCACCCGACACACGCGGGAACGGATTTCTCTGATGTGAGAGAATGTACAATTACCTCACCAAGTTCTACTTTCCTCCCACTCACTTCTTTCAATAGAAACTCCTTCTCTAGAAATGTTCCATTCTTGGCAACAAAGATCTTGCCTTCGGATCTGTGGTAGAAGGTGTACTCAATTGTTTCCTTAGGGTATCCTATGAAGACGCACTTCTTCGATTTGGGTTCGAGCTTATCAGGTTGAAGCCTTTTGACATAAGTGTCGCAACCCCAAACTTTAAGAAACGACAGCTTATGTTTCTTGCCAAACCATAGTTCATACGGTGTCGTCTCAACGGATTTAGACAGTGCCCTATTTAACGTGAATGCGGCTGTCTTTAATGCATAACCCCAAAACGATAGTGGTAAATCGGTAAGAGACATCATAGATTGCACCTTATCTAATAAAGTACGGTTACGACATTCAGACACACCATTACGCTGTGGTGTTCCAGGTGGCGTGAGTTGTGAAATAATTCCACATTGTTTTAAATGAAGCCCAAAATCGTAACTCAAATATTCGCCTTCATGATCAGATCGTCGAAACTTTGTTTCTTGTTACGATGATTCTCCACTTCACTCTGGAATCCTTTGAACTTTTCAAATGTTTCAGACTTGTGTTTCATCAAGTAGATATACCCTTACCTACTCAAATCATCTGTGAAGGTCAGAAAATAACGATACCCACCGCGTGCCTTAACACTCGTTGGACCGCATACATCGGTATGCATTATTTCCAATAAGTCATTAGCTCGCTCCATTATTCCGGAGAACGGAGTTTTAGTCATCTTTCCCATGAGGCATGGTTCGCAAGTATCAAATGATTCATAATCAAGTGATTCCAAAAGTCCATCTGCATGGAGTTTCTTCATGCGCTTTACACCAATATGACCTAAACGGCAGTGCCACAAATATGGCGCACTATCGTTACCAACTTTGCATCTTTTGGCATCAATATTATGAATATGTGTATCACTATGATCGAGATTCAACCAGAATAGACCATTCATCAAGGGTGCATGACCATAAAAGATATTACTCATATAAATAGAACAACCATTATTCTCCAAATGAATAACCTTCTCACATTAAACAAGATCTAGATATAATGGTCATGCTCAACGCTGGCACCAACTAACAATTACTCGGGTCTAAACCTAATCCCGAAGGTAGATGTAGAGGTAGCGTGTCGACGGTGATCACATCGACCATGGAACCATTCCCGGCGCGCATCGTCACCTCGTCCTTAGCCAATCTTCGTTTATTCCAAAGCTCATGCTTCGAGTTACAAATATGAGGAACCGAACTAGTATCAAATACCCAGGCACTACTACCAGCATTAGAAAGGTACACATCAATAACATGTATATCAAATATAACTTTGTTCACTTTGCCATCCTTCTTATCCGCCAAGTATTTGGCGCAGTTTTGCTTCCAATGACCACTCCCTTTGCACTAGAAGCACTCAGTTTCAGGCTTAGGTCCAGCTTTGAGTTTCTTCCCGGGAGTTGGCAACTTGCTTGCCATTCTTCTTGAAGTTCCCTTTCTTTCCCTTGCCCTTTTTCTAGAAACTAGATGTCTTGTTAACCATCAACACTTGATGCTCCTTCTTCATTTCTACCTCCGCGGCCTTAAGCATTGAGAAGAGCTCAGGAATCATTTTATTCATCCCTTGCATATTATAGTTCATCATGAAGGCTTTGTAGCTTGGTGGCAGTGATTGAAGAACTCTGCCAATAACACTATCAACCGGAATTTCAACTCCCAGCTGAGTCAAGTGGTTATGATACCCAGACATTTTGAGTATGTATTCACTGACAGAATTGTTCTCCTCCATCTTGTAGCTATAGAACTTGTTGGAGACTTCATATCTCTCAACCCGGGCATTTGCTTGAAATATTAACTTCAACTCTTGGAACATCTCATATGCTCCATAACATTCAAAACATCTTTGAAGTCCCGGTTCTAGGCCGTAAAGCATGGCAGAGTGAACTATCGAGTAATCATCAGATCGAGCCTGCCAAACGTTCATAACATCTGCATCAGCTCCTGCAGCAGGTCTGTCACATAGCGGTGCATCAAGGACATAATTCTTCTGAGCAACAGTGAGGATAAACCTCAAGTTACGGACCTAGTCCGTGTAGTTGCTACCATCATCTTTCAACTTAGCTTTCTCTAGGAACGCATTAAAACTCAGGGGAACGGTAGCTCAGGCCATTGATCTACAATATAGATATGGAAAACTATAAGACTAAGTTCATGATAAATTTAAGTTCAATCAAATTACTAAGGAACTCCCACTTAAATAAACACCCTCAAGTTATCTAAGTGATACATGATCCAAATCAACTAACTCATGTCCGATCATCAAGTGAGATGGGGTAGTCATCAATGGTGAACATCTCAATGGTGATCATATCTACTATATGACTCATGTTTGACCTTTCGGTCTCTAGTGTTCCGAGACCATGTCTGTACAGGCTAGGCCCGTCAAGTTTAACCCAAGTATTATGCATGTGCAAAACTGTCTTACACCCATTGTATGTGAACGTAGAGTCTATCACAGTCGATCATCATGTGGTGCTTCGAAACGACGAACTTTGGCAACGGTGCATACTCAGGGCGAACACTTTTATCTTGAAATTTAGTGAAGGGATCGTCTTATAATGCTACCGCCGTTGTCGGATCATGGGTTCCGGCAAAACACTTAAGGTTCGAACACTGGGGTGCGCACGAAGATCTCCCCTACCGATCCACGTCCTAGCTTCGCTAAGATCTCAAGGACTAACTCGACGAACTCGCAACACAAAGAACACAAGATTTATACTTGTTCGGGCCACCGTTGTGGTGTAATACCCTACTCAAGTGTGGTGGTGGTGGATTGCCTCTCGGGCTGAGGATGAACAGTTACAAGGGGAAGAACAGCCTCCTGAGGTTGAGGTGTTCTTGTGCTCGGTGTGTGGCTAAGGATTGGCTAAAGATCAGATGCCTGAGGCTCAGTTGTCTCTTGATGAGTTGCCTCCTACGGTGGTGGCTAGTCCTATTTATAGAGGCCCTGGTCCTCTCCCCAAATATTGAGCGGGAAGGGAGACAACAACGGCCAATTTGAAAGGAGATAACTGGTACAACTTATCCTAAAAAAGTAGTCTTTGCCTGCAGAAGGCTCTGGTGGTGACGCTGCCTTGGGCTCCATGGTGACCTCCGTCCTGCCGTCCTGCTGGTCTTGGTCTCGTTGCACTGATATGGAAACCTTTGCTTGATGCCTCGGTACTCTGCGCCCACGCTTGTCCCTTTAGCACCAAAGAGGAAACAAGGACACTGCGCGCGCTGGCGCCCGCCTGGCCTCGGTCGTCATGGCTCACGTTACGAGAACCTCGCGAGGTTTGCCTTGCCTTGAACTCTCCGCCCCTCGCGAGCCAACCTGGTGAAGCCGCTCCTAAAGAGGTCTTGTGTCGTCCGCCTCGCGAGGCTTGGTCCCTCGCGAGGGTCTTGAATGCTTGTTGGTGAAGATGGGCCGTACCGGCCCGCTCGCAGAGCCATGCCGTGGGCCGTAGGCCGGCAAGTCTGGGGACCCCCGTTCCTAGAACGCCGACAGTAGCCCCCGGGCCCAAGGCGCGCTCGGGCTTGGCTTCGACGCGACGCCAAAGGTCAAGTGCGGAGCGCCGCGGGCCCCAATAGCCTGCGTCCTTGGTCGACGCATGGCGGTTGATTGGACGTGGTCGTCTCCACCTCCCCATGCTGCCTCGGCAACTGCCCGACTTGACAAGTCCCTGCGACATGCAAGGAAAATCCATCATTACCTGTGATCGTGGGAGGCGACGGTTGGCCTCCTCCTCGTATAAATGGGGAGGGGGCAAAGCTCCCGTCTCCCATCTCTTCCCATTCCTCTTGCTTCTCCTCCTCTGCTCCACTGCCGACACCAATGGCGCCCATCCGAAGGTTTTCTGCTGCGGAGAAAGGAAAGACTCCCCTCGACAGGCCGGTGCCACTCCCGCCGAAGAAGAGGCTGGCCCACCGCCGTGACGCGGCGGCGATGCAGGTGGTGATGAGGCCTTGGAGGCTCAGGAGGAAGAGGCGACGAGCGTCGATGCACGTGCCGTGGCCATGGTTGCCGTGCTGCGGTGGCGCGCGTTGCCGCTCCGGGGGTCCACGCCACGGATTCATCGCGCGAGCTCGTGCTGTGGGCAGCGATGCCCCTGAGAACTTGGATCTGCTTCCCTTCTTTCTTCTCTGCTGAGATGCCACCGAGGGGGCCCCTTGTGCTTCGGCTGCAGCATGCCGACTGCGACACGCTGCATGACCCGAGGCTGGGCCAAAGTCGCCCGAGTGTGCCGCACGGACGGCGCCCTCGTGACCCATTTCGTGTACGACGGCCCCTCCACGCTGTTCTTCAAGGTCTTCGACGCAGAAGGCCGCCCTCTATAGTGTTGCCCCAGGTGGAGTCATCAGGCTGGCGTCGCGGCCGGGGCAGGGTCTGCTGCCCTCGTCGCCAGCGGCTCCTGCAGAAGTCGCAGCGACGCTTGGGAGTCCAGGGATTCTCCTGAGCTCTACGAGACCCCGGAGACGAGCGACGACAGCTACGTGCCCCCAAGCTCTCGCCGAGCCCAAAGCAGGGTTGCAGCGTCTGGCTGCCGCCGCCGCTGATCTGGATGGGGTTGGCGCCGGCCTCTGGCGGCAAACTGTTGATGATGGCGTCGTACGCAGGGGCGCGTGTACATAGGATTCCCTTAGCTCTTTCCTTTAGTTCCCTGCGAGGAATCAAGAAGTGCCCCATGGGGGTGTCTAATGGTTTTGTAATGTCTCTTGTCAACATCGCCCTTATTATGAACTTGCGCGAGCGCGAGTCCCGCTTCAGCTCGGTCTCCCCTTTCCGACCTCGCGACGACTTGGTGCTCTACGCAGATAGGTCCCGGTCCCCAGGCAGGCTACAACCATCGCTGGTATGCCAGGTCGCGTGCCGTGGTGAAGGCCAGGAGGTGACCGGCCCGAGGTCCAGTAAGAGCCGCTGAGGCGCGATGCTCAGGAGGTCCCCTTTAGCGCCCAAGCAGCCGTCGAGTGGTAGGAAAGGGCGGTGACGTTGCTGCCGCAAGGCTGCGGCTAGTGTGGTTCCTAGTCCTTAGGGTTTTAGCAAATCTGAGCTCGAGACTTATCTTGACGGTCCATAGTTGGTTCCTCATGATGCACCAGATTCGGGCATAGGTGTCCGTTGCATAGCCAGGCTAGGCCCATACGAGCCTTTCCCTATTCTCCACACTCTCCTTTGTGCTCTACGTCCTCAGGTCCCGGCCCTCAAGCGAGCTTAGCCGCCGCTGGTATGGCAGGTCGCATGCCGTGGTCAAGGCCAGGGGGTGAGGGCTAGAGAGCCGATAAGAGCTCCTGATTCACGATGCTCAGGAGTCCCCCTTTTAACGCGCAAGCAGATTGCACGGGAGAAGAGGGAGCTCGCGATGCCACCTGCCGTCGCCCTCAGGAGATTCCTGCAAGCCAGCACAAGGAGAGACACAGTTTGCCATTATGGTTGCCGGGCGGCCACTGATCGCTTTGCCAGAGAACGAGGGCACTGAGGGCCCGGTGAGGTGGCGCGCATGGCCAGAGCTCGGCCGCTCAAATTTGTCGATGTTGCAGGGACGGACCCAAGCACAAGCGTCATGCCAGAGTGAGCAACTCCTGGGGTAAGTGCCAATCAAGCAGGCGATAGTCATAGCTAGATTAAGCATGGAAAGCAGACTAGCTCGAGTAAATGCAGGAAGGATACAGGCCACTGGGCCAGGCCCGAGCGGCTTGGGGATGATGCAGCCCGAGGGCGCCCCCAACAAGGTACGCTAAAGACATGAAAAAGGGATACATGCCACAAGGACAGACCCACGTGGCCTGGGAATGATGCAGGCCGGGGGGCGCTCCCAGCTAAATAAACTTGGAAAATGTCACCCGGTTCTGTTGATGAAGGGATGTTTGAGCAGCTGAAGGTACACGGCGAAGGGGTTGTTCCTCACGAGCCGCCGGGGCCCTGAGCCTCGGGAGGCTCTAGAGGTCCAGGCGGTTCCTTGAGGACCATCTCCATCTCCATCAGGACAACGTGGTGCCTGGCCTCCTGAGTCGCTAGGGCGCGCCGCAAGTTGCGCTGATAGGCGGACGCCACGCTCGGCAGGACAAACAACATGCGAACGTAGCTGTGCGGTGGACCCTCACAGCGTCCCACGCGCGAAGGCCAGAAGAGCTCCTAAGATGCGGCCCTGTTGAGCCCTGGGAAGTCGATGCAGACACACGGCCCGGCATACTCGCTTGGATGGGGAGCTGCGCCTGGTGGGCGGCGGTCGCCGCGCATGGCCCTTGCGTCTTGCAGTTCCTGAGTGGCCCTGGTGATGAACTCCTGAGCGGTGGGCGCTCCTCGCCCTGTGTTCTCCTGAGGGAAACGTGTCGTGAAGCACGCCTCCAAGTGGTGCCCAAGCGCCTCCCTCGTGATGTTGGCAAGGTCTGAGGCCCTCCAGATGAGAGCCCCCGAGCCCTGCCCGAGATGGGCGCCGGGCGCGCTTTCCTATGTGATGGAGGGAGGCGCCCCTGGCGCGGGCGCTGATCCTGACGAGGTACTGCTCGCGACGCCACCCTCTTGAGGTCCTGCACGGCGTAGCTGCTTCTTCTTCCTGGGGGTGGCTGTCAGTTTAATATCTGGCGTATCTCGTAGTAGGGGTCCTAAGCTAGGCGTCTTGGAGCGATGGTAACATGGACACGGGGTTTTACCCAGCTTCGGGCTCTCTAGATGAGATAATACCCTACATGCTGCTTTTGATTGTATTCATATGGGTGTAGTACAGAGTACATGTATTTACTACGAGATTGTAGTAATGAATATGAGATTGTGTATTGACTAGACTGGACTCGGTTTATATATGCACAGTAGGCCTAGGGTTTAGAGGAGTCCTTGTCTTGGGCGCCAAGTCTTGTAGAATCCTCCTTGTATGCTGCATGGGCTGTCCGAACTGGCCCATGAGTATACGGCCATGGGGGTCCTCGGCCCAATCTAACTGATTGGGAGACGACGTGGTGAGTACCCCCTAGTCCAGGACACCGTCAGTAGCCCCCTGAACCGGTCTTCAAGTTGGGGACGCTCCTCGATTCTTCCGAACAGTTCTTCATCTTCGTTTGTCAGTCTTGAAAACTGGTTCAACAAATCTTCTTATCTTCGATCTTGAGGATCGCCAAAGTACATCCGAAGGGTTTATTTGTCGGGTATCCGAGGAGCCCCTTTAAGTTATCGGCTTTTATCAACGCCTTGTTATTTTTACGCCCACCTCGGGTTCGAAGTTGTTCCCGGGCGGCGGTGTCCTCTTGCGTCCGAGCTCCAATGCTGGACTACATTTCGAGGTATCTTTTGCAGCCGAGCACCAACGCCGGACTGTATCCAAGCTCCAATGCCGGACTGTATACGAGGTGTCATAGATCACCTTGGCTTGAAGAAGTTTAAAGGAAGTGGAGCTTAATGCCAAAAATGCCCTCTATAGAGCCAGCCACTTGCATCCGAGCTTTATGCCGGACTGCTTCCGAGGTGATGCACCACCTCGGGCTTGGGCTGATTGTTTACGGATAAGAAATTTTATTTCCGATGCGTGTAAATTTATTTGCTGTCAACATGTATTGTCAGTATCCCTCAAGGTGTCTGTTGGCCTAAAATCCGAGATGCACCTGAAGGGAAATATGAAACCGCTGATCCTAGTAGCTTCAGAGACTCAGGTCATGAAATCGGCCTGAGGATCAACTCCTAGCTCGGCAGCATACATAGCAATAGAAACGCCGTGTAATATATTAGAGGTAATAGTGATCGTCGGACGGGCCCCTGAGAGAGGGTCGTGAGAAGTCGCCGCGATATATCAGCTTGATGCCAGATAATTCCCATATGGTACTTATTGTCGTCCGAATACGTACTTATCATAGTTCGGTTATGCCGAACACTGAGCACTTTGAATTTTCTGCATTGAATAGGCAATGCAGTAGCCCCAGAGCCACTGGTCGGGTGGCAACACCGGATCAGGGGATCAATGTGCCCCTTTAATATTTGTAAATAATGAGCGCAATTCCCAGTAGCCCCCGAGCCTTAATGTGGGCACGGGTGGCCGAATTAAGGATCGAAGTCCGTTTGACAGAAAATTTTGTTGTGTTTAACACAAACTTCTCGGAAAGAGAATAAAGATCTCTTAAAAAAGCTAAGATCTGGTCGAAATCCGAGCTCGCCAAGGTAGGCCCCAAGTGGTTTAAAAGATGGAATGAAGTAAATGGATTTTACTCGCAATTTTTATGTGTAATGATTCTATGTATCCAAGTACTTTACATCATTAATGCTTAGATCCGCATTGTACAAAACTTTGTTGACCAACCATCGGCTTCAACCTCCTCGGCCAGTAGCTGGGGAGTGTTTGTCCTACTTTATAAAGCCTTTACCAGGGCAGAGTTTTACGGCAAACAAGCCAATCCGGTCATATGGTTTTATAAACAAAGGTACGTAGAGAGATATATTATATTACTGTTTAATGTAAGAAACATCTTCCAAAGAAAATAGTCCCGCTATCGGTTCCTTTCCTTGGGTCATCATGCTGATCACGATCATGGAACCTCAACTCCGATCAATGTGGGAGGAAAATATGGAGGGTTCAGTTTGGGGAAAGTTCCCGGACTATGTGGTTTATAGCGAACCAAAATTTTCACTTCCGTTGTTGCCGACCAATGTGATACTTTAAGATTTCTAGCTTTCGGCTTCACCCAGTCTGAGGTACTTACTCGGATGACCTGGTAGTAACAATCACAGAGGTGCTCCCTTTACCACCTAGCCGAACAATCGGGAGCGTAGGGGTAAGCACAGGAGCCAGGCAACCCAGCTTGGCCAAAATCTTAAGTCAAATTGATGCATATTTATGGCTTTACAACGATGATTGCGGAAGGAGGCCCTCGTATATTAAATACAAACGCCGATGATATGTTTATTTTGACTCCGTTGCGACCGTTTATCAATTGAAAGTGGCCCATCGTCGGCTTCCACCCCCTCGTAATGCTACGCATGGTGTTTTCGCAATAACCAAACAACTCTTAGCCGACGTCTCGGTACCCGAAGGCGGTTGTGTTAGGGGAAACGCGGCAATCAGATATGCGGGCTTTATAACTTTCACTTAGTCATAGGAGCTTAAAGTTGGGAGGCCGGTTACTAGCCCCCGGTTAGTGTTCGGCGATAGCCGGGGTCAAGCCGTAAACACTTCGGCCAATGTTATGAATGGCCCATTATTTAACACAGGGTGACCTCTATCAATCTTATAGTCATCAGATTGCTGACCAGTTTACGCTTATTGTGCCAGGCAGTTTTCGACTTTCTCCACTAAGGTGCTTAACCATTCAAGCTAGAAGCACAATCGCAATGGTTCTCCCTTTGTGCACCTAGCCGAACAAAGCGGAACATAGGAGGCAAGCACAGGAGCCGGGCAACCCAACTATTGACCGAAGACACAATTCGAGACCGATGCGTATATAGCAATATCCGAGAATGTTTTTGCCGAATCTCTAAAGGTGTCCGGCGTTGCACTGCAAGACTTATGCTAGAAACACACAAATAGTTTAAAAGTGCCATAGGCTTGGAAAACCAAAAAAACTTCAGTAAAAACTAAACGTCCGAACTAGATCAAGTGTTCGGTGCCAAAATCGAAAATTGGTCATAAAAAAAGGTGCTTCTGTGGTGCTTTAACATGACACATCCTATCTCAAGACTTCAAGCGGGTCAGCCTACGGCTTCAACCTCCTATCCCGAAGGCGGAGTACTTCTCGTTAGGCTAGTTTAGCAAACTAAACTCTAGGGGCTTTGAGGAAGAAATTAGGCTCCTCGGCTATTGACCACACACTCGCGTCAAAAAAAGGAGTGATAGAAAAAGGCTTTGCAACGACTAAGAAGAAGAACACTTATAAAATGGCTCGTATAAATTTAAGAGCCCCCAAGTGACTTGGGTAAAAGAGTTTTATGTATAATGATTGTATGTACCAAAGTACTTTTATCATATCTGTGTTCACCCGAACTTTAAACGCGTCTTAACCGACCATCGGCTTCTCCCTCTTCGGTCAAGGGCCGAAAAGTGTTATGTACTCCACCTGTCGAGAATATCGACGATGTTTCCGATAACCAGGCAATCAGGCCATAAGGCTGTAATAGACAAAGCGCGCTCAGGGAACTTATGCTATAGTACTGACGAAGTGTAAGAAGCATCTTCAAAGAAAATAGTACCTCCACCGATACCTTTCTTCGGTTGCTCATTGTTAATATGAGACTTGTGCAATAGATTTTTTGTATTCATGAGTTCCGTTGTGTGCCGACCATGATTGAAAACAATAAGAGCGCTAGCTTTTGGCTTCACCCAGTCTGAGGTCCGAGCTCGGATGACCCGATCATGACAATCGCAGAGGCGCTCCCTTTAGTCCCTAGCCGAACAATCGGGAACATAGGGGTAAACACAGGAGCAAGGCAACCTAGCTTGCGGAACACTTAAGTCAACATGGTGCATATTGTGGCATAATACACGAACAACGAACGAAGCCATACAAGTATAATCATATGCAAAAGGAAAAGCTTCATAAAGGAAGCCCCCAAGTAGACGGGGTATTTGAATTTGTGTGTCATAAACAAAGTTTTGACAAGGAAGTTTTTCATAAACAACTTTTTGCCAAAAAAAGTATAATGCTTGGTCGAACCGAAAAAAATTTAAAACTGAAAGCTTTTGAGCATGAAACCGACTTAGCTTGTTAATGTGTTCGGCATTGATGACGTGGTCCGAGCTTGATGTGGGACAAGGTTCCATTCCCCAAGCCGGTCCCGATCAAGGTGGCGGAGCGATGAGCTCGGCACTCCGAAGTGGCGACATAGCACGTCCAATGCAAGCCCGCAGTGTGACGCCGAAGTCCCCATCGTGGGTTAATGAAGTGATAACGAAGCCGTCGGTGCAGCCGAGGTGACATGGTACGTCGGTACGCAGAGGTGACACCGCTGCCCGATCCGGATCCTTTATCTGTGCATAAAAAATAGTGCAAGCCGGAGATAATAGGAATAATAATAAATTTTAAAAAAATGTTGCATAATTAATTGTTTATGCAAAGTGAGTAATAAAAGACATATGGCCTGTGTGCCAAACACTCAATGAGGTAGAGCTCTCTCAACGATGCCGAAGTCCCCGAGGCAACCGAACACGTCGATATGGCAATACGACCAACAAGGTGATCACGCGAGCCGATTTACGCCGATTGGGACGATGGCGTCGGCTTGCCGAAGAGACCACGTGACATAGTCGAAGTCCATTACCGAACCACCATGTGACCGTCGTTAATGCGGCCACCATTTGATAGACCTGCATACAGATTATGGAACAAACCAGAGTAATAATTCCCTGGGAAAAATAAACCCAAACAAGCAAAAATTACTAGGAGAAATAGCACCTGGTTTATTTGATGTAGCGATACAAAGAAAGGTCACTCCAAAAATTGGGACTCGATCTTCATACCCATTGCTTGATGGGCGGTGAAGCAACGGCATGGCGATGCTGGTAAAGGTTGGCTCGCCGAGGCAAAGCCCCCGGTCCAGCTAATGTGACGAAGCTGGTCAGTTGACGACGCCCCCGGTCCAGACGAGGAGACGGAGCAGGTCGGTAAGGAGACGTTGCAGCTGCCACGTCAGCTGAGGTGTTGAAGTAGTTCGGCGTGATGGACGTCGGCTCGTTGAAGCAACGGTGCGGCCATGCCGATGCAGGTCGTAACTCGTGACGTGGTCAATGCTGGCTTGATGAAGTGACCGTGCGGCGATGCCGGTGTGCCCGCTCTTTGTAATCCGTGGGGCGGCGATGTTGGTGATGATTTATCCTTCGCTATGCCGAACTCTTGTTCGGCTTGCCGAGATGATGATCAAAGAAGTTGAGCTCGGCTCAACAAAGCGGCGACGTGTCTAGCGCAGGTCAGCAGCCGTGGAGCAATATTGCCTGACTGGTTTGACAGCAGCGTGATGGTGAAGATTACCTCGGAGGAGGCTTAAACTTTTATGGGTACCTGTTTAAAAACAACGCACAATACCCTAGAAAAAAAATTCCTTCAAAATGGTTGTCCAATATTCCGTTCATGAAGAAACAGGATCTCGGGCCGGATTCGTATTCGCGTAGAAAACAGATCCGAAAATTGGTCCACTCATCGGAAGGTTCCCGGAGTTTGAACCGTCGGATCGAGCTGAAATTTGGAGGGGTGGTAGATATGGCAATTCCGCAGCAGATGAATGGTTGGATCTTCCAAAGGACCTCCGAGCTGGGCTCCGGAGACCACGCCCTAAACTCGTCCATATTCCCGTCCAGATTTGACAGGGCTCCGGTATACCGTAGATTGCCAGAGATTCCTCCATCGGAACATGACGAAATTTGGCATGGTTGTTATACACTTAATTCTGCACAATTCCATCGAAGGAATCGTCAAAGCGATGCTCGAGGAGGTGGTGGCAGCGGATACAAGTTTGATGTTGGGAAAAAACAGCACGGTCGCCCGAGGGCAATGTTGACGTTGAGCCCCCGAGCTCCATGGATGATTCTTCCATGATCATGATAGAGATCGGAGTTGATGTTGATGAAGGCCCTCGTCTGAACATGATGATTGGAGGTAGGGCACAGTCCTTGGTTAAGCCAAGGTGACCAGTCGAGCCGACGACAAAAGATGCCGACGTCGACCATAAAGCTCGGCTCCGATGCGTAGATCGCGCCGGAGACGATCCAAATTCCCATCGCCCCGTGGCGACCGCCAGTAGGCTCTCAATGAAAGCACCAATGTCGGTTCAATATCCGGCGTATCTCGTTGTAGGGGTCCTAAGCTAGGCGTCTTGGAGCGATGGTAACATGGACACTGGGTTTTACCCAGCTTCGGGCTCACTTGATGAGATAATACCCTACATGCTGCTTTTGATTGTATTCATATGGGTGTAGTACAGAGTACATGTATTTACCACGAGATTGTAGTAATGAATATGAGATTGTGTATTGACTAGCCTGGCCTCGGTTTATATATGCACCGTAGGCCTAGGGTTTAGAGGAGTCCTTGTCTTGGGCGCAAAGTCTTGTAGAATCGTCCTTGTATGCTGCATTGGCTATCCGAACTGGCCCATGAGTATACTTCCATGGGGGTCCTCGGCCCAATCTAACTGATCGGCAGATGACGTGGTGAGTACCCCCTAGTCCAGGACACCGTCAGTGGCCTCAAGAGGGCACTCGCCCTTCCTGTCGGGGTCGTCGATTGCTGCAGCTTGGAAGGCACGCTCGAGGGAGCACACCGCGTCTCTTTCTTCGCACAGGACTGTGATGATTCCACCGCTTCCTGGCATCTCGAGGACATTGTAGCCGTGGTGGGTCACCGCCATGAACTTGGCCAGGGCTGGATACCTGAGGATGGCATTGTAGGGCAGATGGATGTGTGCGACGTCAAAGTCGATGAGCTTGGTGCGGTAGTTGTTGCGTTCTCCGAAGGTGACAGGGAGGCGGACCTGCCCTATCGGTGTGGTGGAACCATCGGTCACTCTTGAGAAAGGCTTGGTGGGCTTAAGCTGGTCGTAGGGCACTTGAAGGTTGTCGAACGTGTCGACGGACAAGACGTTAAGCCCTGCGCCGCCGTCGATGAGGGTCTTGGTGACCTGCACGTTGCTGATGACTGGGGAACAAAGCATCGGGAGGGCGCCAGCGGTAGCCGCTCACTTGAGCTGATCTGCCGAACTGAACGTGATGGCGCACTTGGACCATCTGAGCGGGCGCGTGGCCTCGATCTTGGGGAGGATTGCATTCACTTCATGAGCAAACTGTTTGAAGATACGCTGCGAGGCTGGGGCCTGAGCTCCGCCCAAGATGCAGGCGATTGCACGCGGCTCCTGGAAGCCCCCAGCCCCCTCGTCTTCATGGTGGTCGTCATTCCTTCTTGGTGGTGGCGGTAGCGGAGGAAGACCGGCGTTGCCCTGAGGACTATCCTCACGAGATTGGTCCCTCCAGGCGCCCTCGCGAGGCTGATCTTACCAGCGGTCCTCACAGGGCCGGTCGCGCCACTCCTGGCGCGGGCCGCGGACGTCCCAGCGTCCACCAACATGTCCTCCTCCTTGGCCGTAACCCCAGTCCTTGCACTCGGGGTGTCGTCCGAAGCGTCCTTCTCGAGTGGCTCTGAGCTCTTGACAGTCGCTGGTGTTGTGGCTATGCAGGTTATGAAAGGCGCAGAACGGTCGGCTGCTCTTGGATGACTCAGGCTAGTCTCTGCCGCGCTTGGTGTCCGGCTCCGCCGCGAGATCGGCTGCTCCCTTGCGCTTCACGTCCTTGGCCTTGGCTTTCTTCTCCTCCGGGTCCACAGCCGGGAGCTCGAGGAGGCAGATGCGCTGTTGGATCATGGGTTCCGGCAAAACCCTCAAGGTTCGAACACTGGGGTGCGCGTGAAGATTTCCTCCCTACCAATCCACGCCCTAGCTGGCTAAGACTCGCGGACGAACTCGACAAACTCACAACACAAAGACACAAGATTTATACTGGTTCGGGCCACCGTTGTGGGCCGCAGGCAGGAAAGTCTGCGGACCCCCGTTCCCAGAACGCTGACAGTAGCCCCCCGTGCCCAAGGCGCGCTCGGGCTTGGCTTCGAGGCGAAGCCAAAGGTGAAGTGCGGAACGCCACAGGGCCCAAAAGCATGCGGCCTCGGTTGACGCATGGCGGTTGATTGGACGTGGGCGTCTCCGCTTCCCCACGCTGCCTCGGCAACTGCCCGACTTGACAAGTCCCTGCGACATGCAAGGAAAACCATCATTACCTGTGATCGTGGGGGCACTGGTTGGCCTTCTCCTGCTATAAATGAGGGAGAGGCGGAGCCCCCGTCGCCCATCTCTTCCCATTCCGCTCGCTTCTTCTTCTCTACTCCATCGCCGGCTCCAATGGCGCCATCGAAGAGGTTCTCCACCACAGAGAAAGGAAAGGCCCCTCGCGAGGGGCCCGGCTCCCCGGCGCCCAAGCGGGGACGTGGTCGTCCCCGCAAGCACCCCACGACTCCCGCCGCGGCCCCCCGCTCCTGGGATGGCACCGCTGCGCGTGGTGGGGGTCGCTCCGGTCGCGGCAGCCCCATCGATGAGGGGAGGCATGCCGTGGTTGCGCGGCCTCCCCGGCCGTGCTTCCACTTGGCGGAAGTGCTGCCGGAGTTCGTCGTCTGGTCGGAGGATCTGGCCGGCAGCTGGCTTTAGCTCCCGCACTCCTTCGTCGACGAGATGCCGGCCTCTGGTCCAGGCGGGCTCTGGCTGCAGGCGGACGGCTGCTGCAGCAGGGCCTCCTGGGTCATGGTCGAGGTCTCCGCCGCGGGCAACATAGCCCTGGCCCGCGGTTGGTAGACGTTTGCTCACGCGCGCGGCCTGGCAGGCGGTGCACCCTCCACTTCAAGTATGATGGTGATGCGACCCTCTACATGAGGGTGTTTGGGGAAGATGGTCACCGCACCGGGTGCTGCCCCAAGACGAACGACGGCGAGGAAGTGCTCGGTCTCGGCGACGGCCGTGACGAGGGCGAGGGCGAGCCCGCTAGCCGCGCCTCGTCCAGCTACGGGGGCTCTTCTCTCGGCGAATATTCTAGCAGCGGCGGCTACGACCAGCCACCACGCCGCCGCGCTCGCTTCGAAGGTGGTAGCGGGTCGTCTCGTCATCACGCCTCCGTGAAGCGCGAGGAGGGATCCGGCTAAGCTTGGGACGTCACCAGGAGTCTACCCCGGTGGATCGCTGCAACGCTGCTATTGTTTTGCTCTTCTTTTCTTTCCTGCATCAAAAGTGAAACCAGTATGGGCCCAGAGGGGCGTGTATCGAACTGTGGTTCCTTGATCATTACGCTATGCTTGTTGTTTCCGTGTTGTGTCGTTTGTTTGGTGCAGAGATAACTTAGCTTGGCGTGTTCGGGGCTGCCTCCTCTTCGTGAGGCACTTGTTTCCTTGTGCTCGTCTTGGCTTAGTAGTTGCTCAAGAACTGCAGAAAATTCGTTAGGAAGCTCGCTAGGAGACTTGTCGTTCACCCGAGCCTTGACCCAGCGCTTCATATCACGGTACCCGAGGGGCACGGATTAGGAGAGGTGCGCAAGCTTGTGGGCTCGAACGAGGGTGCTTCGCAAGAAAACAGACCGAAGGCAGAGAGACAGAAGGGAAAACGCTCGCGAGGGCACCTGCCTAGCCCCCTCGCGAGGTATGCGAGAGAGAGAACACAGGCGAACTAAAGTGGGGAATAGTAGCAAATGGAACCAAATCAGCAAGGAACACTGGAAGCAACTCCGATTAAAGAAAACGAGCCAACTACGGAAAGCAAATGAAAAGCCGTGTCCGGCACCTAGTCTAGTCTTCAAGTCTTCTCACCAGCGCGGAGCTAAGTGCTGCCACTAGGCATGGGAGGGAGCCCCCGTGGCCCGAGGGCGGCTCTCCACAGACTCCGGGGCATGTACAACCCCACTCATTATTACGTGAGAGTGTCACGGGCGGCGATTCTTCACAGGCACAGGGCCTTCCTTACAGGCACTGGGCCTTTCTTCACAGGCACTGGGCCTTCTTCACAGGCAGTGGGCCTTTCTTCACAGGCACTGGGCCTTCTTCACAGGTGTCGGGCCTTGCTTCATAGGCACTGGGCCTTGCTTTATGGGTAGAACTTCCGGAGGTGCTGGATGTTCCACGCGTTCTGGATGGGCACCCCGTCCTGCGTCTCCAGGCGCACGGCGCCAGGCCTGGAGATATGGACGACCTTGAATGGGCCCTCCCACATGGGTGAAAGCTTATGCAACCCTTCCCTGGAGAGGACCTGCCGCAGGACGAGGTCACCCGTCTCGAGCGTCCTGGAGCGGATGTTGCGGCTGTGGTATCGTCGCAGCGCCTACTGGTACCTTGCCGCCCTTATTGCAGCTTCGCGGCGGCGTTTCTCCCCCAGCACGAGGTCCATCCTCCGCAAGGCACCCTGCTGCGTTTCATCAAATGCCAGGACCCGTGCGGAGCGATGCTTGACTTCGTGAGGGAGGACCGCTTCAGCTCCGTAGATGAGGAAGAATGGGGTCTCGCCCGTCGGCTTGGTGGCGGTGGTGCGGATGGACCACAGCACGGACTGGAGCTCGTCGTACCAGCCCCTACCGCAAGCCTCGAGCTTCTTCTTGAAGGTCCTGGTCTTGAGGCCCCTCAGGACCTCTGCGTTGGCGCGTTCGGCCTGACCATTGCTCCTGGGGTGTGCCACCGAAGCGTAGCAGATCTGCGTTCCAAGGTTAGCACATTATGTTTTGAAGAGGTTACTGGTGAGCTGCGTACCGTTATTGGTGATGATGCGGTTGGGGAGTCCGAAACGGCTCACGATGCCCTTGATGAACTTGACCGCAGAACCAGCTGGGATGGTGCGAATGGCTCCCACTTCCGCCCACTTGGTGAACATGTCGATGGCGACGTACAGGTAGTGGTAGGCCCCTGGCGCCCGGGGGAAGGGGCCCAAGATATCCAGCCCCCAGACTGCGAACGGCCACGTGAGTGGTATGGTCTGGAGGCCCTGAGCTGGCTGATGTATCTGCTTGGCGTGGAACTGGCAAGCTTCGCAGGACTTCACCAACTCGGCTGCGTCGTTGAGCGCCGTGGGCCAGTAGAATCCACTGTGAAACACCTTGTCGACGAGAGTACGTGATGACGAGTGGTGTCCGCAGTCCCTGCCGTGTATGGCAATCAACAACTCCTTTCCTTGGTCACTCGAAATGTAGCGCAATGAAACATCGTTTTGTCGCTTTCTGTACAACTCACCGTCCTGGATGCAGTATGTCGTGGCTTGCTGGGCCACGCGCTCTGCGTCCTCTTCCTTCTCCGGCAACGTCCCTTGCATCAGATATTCCTTGAATTCCTTGGTCCAGCATTCCTCCTGGGGCTCGAGCGCCAAGAGCAGGCGAGCTCCTGAGGTCGGGCCACAGGCTGGGGCTCCCGTGGCAGGTGGTTGTGGGAGGTCCTCCCGAGACTGGACTATGCTTGAAAGTGTTGGCATCGCCGACGGCTTGAAGAGCCGCTCCTCGAAGACACCAGGCTCTTGGGGCTTCCGCTTGGATGCCCTCCTGGCGATGTCGTCGGCTTCCTTGTTGGTACCCCGGGGCACATGCTGCACCTCCAGTCCCATGAACTGTTTTTCCATCTTACGCACTTCTGCGAGGTATGCCTCCATGTGCTCGTCCTTTGGCTCGTATACTTTGTTGGAGAAGTTGACGAGGAGCTGTGAGTCGCCCCTAACGGTGAGGCGCTTCACCCCTAGAGCTGTCGCGGCCTTCAGGCCAGCTATGAGGCCTTCGTATTCTGCGATGTTGTTGGCGACCTTCTCGCCCTGCTGAAAGCAGAGTTGCACCGCGTAGTAGAGCTTGTCCTGAGTGGGCGAGATGAGTACTGCTCCAGCCCCCGCGCCCTGATGCGCGAAGGCGCCATCGAAATATATGACCCAACCGTCCGGCGCCTTGCTTCCTGGTGAGGTGGACCGGTCTTTGCCTACTTCAAGTGCCGGGGCATCCATCCATTCCGCCGCAAAATCAGCGAGCGCGGCTCCCTTGATGACCCGGGTAGTGCTGAACTCCAACTGGAATGCTTGCAGCTCGATGTTCCACTCAGCAACCCTTCCAGCAGAGTTCGGGCTCCTGAGCACTCTCTCCAATGGGTAGGCTGAGACAACCTTGATGGGGTGGCCCTGGAAGTAGTGCCGCAACTTGCGCGAGGCCACCAAGAGTGCGAGCACGAGCTTCTGAGGCATGGCACATCGTGCCCTTGCATCCCGCAACACCGTGCTGACAAAATACACCGGGTGCTCGACAAGGGCTGGCGCGTTGGTGAGGCTTGTGTCTTGCGGAGGCCAGGACGTCTCCTGAGGTGGTGGAACTCCTGGTGCCTGGTCGCTTGCGGGGGTCTCTGTGACGTTGTCCTGCCGAGCTTGGACTTCTGTTGGCGCCGCCACGGCTCTTGCTGCGCCTTCCTGATCTTGCGCCTTCTCGGCTGGCGGTGGAGCTTCGTGCGGTGCGCCCTTGGCTTGGTGCTCCTCCCGAACTGCCACCAGCGCCACGCTAGCTGAGTACGGGGTGGCAGCAAGATAGAGAACTAGAGGCTCAAGTGGCCTTGGCGCCACCATCACCGGGGGGCTGGTCTAGTATCTCTTGAGGTCTTGAAAACCTTGGACGGCCTCCGGAGTCCACTCGAATGGGCCTTTCTTCTTCATCAGCTTGAAGAAGGGTAAGGCGCGCTCCCCCAGCTCAGAGATGAAGCGTCCCAACGCGGTCACCCGACCAGCCAACTTCTGCATTTCCTTGAGGGTTTGCGGTGGGCTCATGTCCTCGATGGCCTTGTTCATTTCTGGGTTTGCCTCGATCCCTCGGTGGGACACGAGGAACCCCAGCAGCTTGCCGGAAGGGACACCAAACAAACACTTCTCCGGGTTAAGTCTCAAGTTCACCTGGCGCAGGCTCGTGAAGGTCTCGTCCAGGTCTTGGATTAAGGTTCTCGCCTCCCGAGACTTCACCACAATGTCGTCGACGTAGGCCTCTGTGTTTCTCCCGAGCTGCCGCCCTACGGTGATGTGCATCAGCCGCTGAAAGGTCGCGCCTGCGTTGTGCAGTCCGAAGGGCATGCAGGTGTAGCAGTACACCCCACACGGGGTCAGGAAGACTGTCTTCTCCACATCTTCCACCGCCATCTTGATTTGGTGATCCCCTGAGAACGCATCCAGGAAGCACAGCAGGTCGCACTCGGTGGAGTCGACTATCTGGTCGATGCGTGGAGAGGGAACGGGTCTTGTGGGCACGCCTTGTTGAGGTTGGTGAAGTCGACGCACATTCGCTCCTTCCCGCCTTTCTTCGGCACTACGACGGGGTTCGCCAACCATTCGGGGTACTGAACCTCACGAATGGCACCCACCGCCTCCAACTTGCGGGTCTCTTGGACGATGAAGGCCTGCTTCTCCGTGGACTGCCGTCTCGCCCGCTGCTTCACAGGGCGCACATTGGAGCATACCCTTAAATGATGCTGAATCACCTCTCTCGGGACTCCCACCAGCTGATTGGGCTCCCATGCGAATATATCCTTGTTTGTGCGCATGAACTTCACCAATGCTTCCTCTTGGCTTGGGTCGAGGCCGGCACCTATGGTAAAGGTGGCCTCTGAGGACCCATCCTCGTTGACCGGCACCTGCTTGGTTTCTGCCTTGTCTTGTGTGAACAACTGCTTCCTCTTGGTTGGTGCGGCTCCCTTGGGCTCGGAGGTGCCCGCGTCGGCAGGCTGCGCTGCCGCAGCGGTCTTGAGGGCGAGCTTGAGCGCCGCCAGGGCCTCCTTGGCGCCCCCTGATAGTGAGGACGCCTTTGCTTCCAAGCATCTTCATTAGGTTATAGGCCGGATGAGTCACCACCATGAACTGGGCCAGAGCTGGGTACCCGAGAATGGCGTTGTACGGGAGGCCGATGTGGGCGATGTCGAAGTCGACCAGCTCGGTGCGGTGGTTGTCACGCATGCCGAAGGTGACAGGGAGGCGGATCTGCCCTAGGGAGCGGGCGGTGCCGCCACTGACTCCTGAGAAAGGCTTGCTGAGACTGAGCTGCTCGAGCGGCACGTGAAGGAGGCTGAAAGCTTCCATGGAGAGCAAGTTGAGGCAAGCGCCGCCGTTGACGAGGGTCTTGGTGATGGCCACGTTGCAGATGGTGGGCGTGTAGAGCATCGGAAGCATGCTCGAGCCGGCGGTGGTGACGGGGTGGTCTTCCGAGCTGAAGGTGAGGTCGGCCTCAGGCGCAGCCCAGCCGGAGCCCCCGAGCGCTTGGAAGCGGCGCCGATCTGGCGGAGGAACGGCTTGATGTGGCGATCTGAAGGCGGCGCCTCAGAGCCGCATAGCAGAGCCGCGAATGCATGGTGCGTCGGTGCCGCATAGCGTGCAGTGAAGAGGTCGCGCAGCTCCCCCCAAGATGCCACCGTGGATCCGGGAAGGTTGAGCAGCCAGGCGCGTGGCTCGCCGGCGAGGGCCATGGGAAGCCAGTTGGCCATGACCTTGTCGTCACCCCGGCATCGAGGACGGCCTCCTCGTATGCCAGCAGAAAAGCCTACGGGTCCTCCGCGCCGTCGTAGCACGGCGGCATCTCCGGCTTGAACTTGGGTGGCCACCGCACCCGCCGCAGGGCGGGGGCCAGGGCTCGGAGCCCCCTGGCCCCTTCGTCAACGCTGTCCGTCGGAGTCGGTGGCGGGGCGCCTGCCATGCGGGCAGGGCCCGGTGGCGACGGTGTGCAGATCAATGGAAGAGAAGCTACGGCGCACCCCTACCTGGCGCACCATATGTCGGATCACGGGTTCCGGCAAAACCCTCAAGGTTCGCACACTGGGGTGCACGCGAAGATTTCCTCCCTACCGATCCACGCCCTAGCTGGCTAAGATCTCGTGGACGAACTCGACGAACTCAAAACACAAAGACACAAGATTTATACTGGTTCGGGCCACCGTTGTGGTGTAATACCCTACTCCAGTGTGGTGGTGGATTACCTCTTTGGCTGATGAAGAATAGTACAAGGGGAAGAACAGCCTCCTGAGGTTGAGGTGTTCTTGTGCTTGGTGAGCTTGTGTGGGTGAGATGCCTCTGATGAGTTATCCCCTACTGTGGTGGCTAGCTCTACTTATATAGGCCCTGAGCCTCTCCCCAAATATTGAGCGGGAAGAGAGCCAACAACGGCCAATTTGAAAGGGGACAGCTAGTACAGCTTATCCTGACAAAAGTGGTCTTCGCCTGCAAAAGGCTCTGGTGGTAACGCCGCCTTGGGCTCGATGGTGACCTCCGTCTTGCCGTCCTTCGGGTCCTGTTCTCGTTGCACTGATGTGGAAACCTTTGCTTGATGCCTCGGTACTCCGTGCCTGCGCCTGCCTCCTTAGCACCAAAGAGGAAACAAGGACGCCTCACGCGCTGGCGCCCGCCTGGCGTCGATCGTCATGGCTCACGTCACGAGAGCCTCGCGAGGTTTGCCTTGCCTTGATTTCTCCGCTCCTCGCGAGGCAGCCCGGTGAGGCCGCTCCTGAGGAGGTCTTGCATCGTCCGCCTCGCGAGGCTTGGCCCCTCGCGAGGGTCTTGAATGTCTCGTTGATGAAGATGTGTCGTACAGGCCTGTTAGCATAGCCACGCCGTGGGCCGCAGGCAGGCAAGTCTGGGGACCCTCGTTCCCAGAACGCTGACAGGCGCCCCTCCTCAGCTC
This sequence comes from Triticum aestivum, assembly GCF_018294505.1. Lineage (NCBI taxonomy): Eukaryota > Viridiplantae > Streptophyta > Magnoliopsida > Poales > Poaceae > Triticum > Triticum aestivum. The sequence continues at coordinate 148,561,051 of NC_057796.1, forward strand.
TTGCGCACTTGGTCGCCAGTTTGAACAGCTCCAGGGACGTGCATAGCTCCTCGTGGATGGCGAGCTCCTCCTTCATCTTGACGTCACGGACGCCATCAGAGAACGCGGAGATGATGGCCTCGTCCGTCACCTTGGGGATCTTGAGGCGAACGTTGTTGAAGCACTGGATATACTTCTGGAGGGTCTCTCCTGGTTGTTGCTTGACGCGGTGTAGGTCACCCACGGCCGGAGGGCGGTCGCGAGTGCCCTGGAAGTTGGCGACGAAGCGGTCGTGCATCTTGTCCAAGGAGGAGATCGATCTTGGAGGCAGGTTCAGGAGCCAGGAGCGGGCACCATCTTTGAGAGCCATGGGAAACCAGTTTGCCATGACATTCTCGTCGCCGTTGGCCGCCTCGATGCTCAGCTCGTAGAGCTGCAGGAACTCCGCGGGGTCGGGGTGCTTTCATAGCGAGGAGGCAGATTCGGCTTGAACTTGCCCGGCCAGGCGACGCTACGCAGCTCGGGGATGAAGGCACGGCAGCCGGCCGTGGTCACCGGTGCCCGTCTTGGAGGTGGAGCTTGGCCTTGGCGCCCACGCGCCGCCACGGTAAGCGGCACGGGGCCCTGCCGCAGCAAGCGATCCTGGCATGGCGGTGCGGGGAGTGGTGGAGCGTTCTCTTGCGGTCGAGGGACTTCTTGACAACATCTTTCTTCACGCGTGGGCGCTGGACGCGGTAGGTCGCGTCGTGAAGCCGCGCGCCTTGGCGCCAGGGCGCTGTCTTGGTGCAGAGGTGGTGGAGGTGCTCTGTGAGCTACATCGCCCATAGCTGGCGGAGGGCGTGGCAGTGAGAGGGACGGCGCAGGGGAGCCCCCTGGGCGCTGACAAGCTCGGCGATGCGGTCGAGCCAGTCCTCGTAGAGGTCATCGACTGGGCGGTAGCACAGGAGCTCATGCACCATGAGGAGCGGGAAGGGAGCCAACAATGCACCAATTTGAAAGGAGACAACTGGTACAGCTTATCCTGACAAAAGCAGTCTTCGCCTACAAAAGACTCTGGTGGTGACGCCGCCTTGGGCTCCATGGTGACCTCCGTCCTGCCGTCCTGCTGGTCTTGGTCTCATTGCACTGATATGGAAACCTTTGCTTGACGCCTCGGTACTCCGCGCCTCTGCTTGCCCCTTTAGCACCAAAGAGGAAACAAGGACACTGCGCGCGCTGGCGCTCGCCTAGTCTCGGTCGTCATGGCTCACGTCAGGAGAACCTCGCGAGGTTTGCCTTGCCTTGAACTCTCCGCCCCTCATGAGCCAACCTAGTGAGGCCGCTCCCGAGGAGGTCTTGTGTCGTCCACCTCGCGAGGCTTGGCCCCTCGCGAGGGTCTTGAATGCTTGTTGGTGAAGATGGGCCATACGGGCCCGCTAGCAGAGCCACGCCGTGGGTCGCAGGCAGGCAAGTCTGGGGACCCCCGTTCCCAGAACGCCGACAACCATTCTAAGCAAAATACGATGCATAAATGATAAACATCACATGCAATCAAAATATGTGGCATGATATGGCCATCATCCTCTTGTGCTTTTGATCTCCATCTCGAAAGCATCATCATGATCTCCATCGTCACCGGCTCGATAGCTTGATCTCCATTGTAGTGTCGGGGTCGTCTCGCCAACTATTGCTTCTACAACTATTGCTAACACATAGCGATAAAGTAAAGCAATTACATGGCGCTTGCATTTCATACAATAAACAGACAACCCTAAGGCTCCTGCCAGTTGTCGATATTACAAAACATGATCATCTCATACATCAACACATATCACATCATATCTTGACCATATCACATCACAACATGCCCTTCAAAAACAAGTTAGACCTCGTCTACTTTGTTGTTGCAAGTTTTACGTGGCTGCTATGGGCTTACAGTAAGAACCGTTCTTAACTACGCAAAAACCATAATGGTGATTATCAAGTTTGTTGTTTTAACCTTCTTCAAGGACCGGCCATAGTCAAATTTGATTCAACTAAAGTAGGAGAAACATACACCCGCCAACCACCTTTTATGCAAAACTAGTTGCATGTCAGTCGGTGGAACCGGTCTCATGTGCGTCGACATGTAAGGTTGGTCTGGGCCGCTTAGCTTTGAAATCGGAGACAAGGAAAACTTCATAGAAGCGCCGCGGATCAATATAGAGATGCGAACCAATATCCTTTTCCTGGTCCCTACTTCCCTTTGTTGTTGTTCCTCGAAATCCTCTACTAGTCATTGGTTTAAGCAGTATGACTATCATCGCCCACAACTCTTTGTGTTCTACTCGTGCATATCACCTATGCATAGACCTGGCTCTAATGCCACTGATTGGGAAACGTTGCATGGAAAACAAAAATAATTCTACGCACACGCAAGATCTATCCATGGAGATGCATAGCAACGAGAGCGGAGAGTGTGTCTACGTACCCTCATAGATCGTAAGCGAAAGCGTTTGTTAACACGGTTGATGTAGTCGAAAGTCTTCGCGATCCAACCGATCGAGTACCGAACGTACTGCACCTCTACATTCAGCACACGTTCAGCTCGGTGACATCCACGCCTTCTTCATCCAGCAAGACGGCGAGGAAGTGGATGAGTTCCCGCAGCACAACGGCGTGATGACGGTGATGGTGATGCTATCAACGCAGGGCTTCGCCTGAGCACTACGAAGATATGACCGAGGGTGTAAACGGTGGAGGGGGGCGCCGCACACGTCTAAGACAATGTTCTCATTGTGCTAGCGCCCCCCTCCCACATATATATAGGTGGGGGACACTACAAAAAAGACACATCCGTGACATTTTGGGCCGAACGAAATTTTTTTCTGTCATACTTATGACACTATTATGACGATAATTGTGACAAAACCCGATATCATCATAGATGTGGTGGGCTCCTACTTCTATGACAAAAAATCATGACAGAAAATGGGCTTTTCGTCCTGGGCGGGCCGGAGACGCAGCTGCATGACATTCTTTGGGCCGTCCATGATGGAAAAAACCGTGGTAGAAGTGAGGGCGAGGAAAATATCGGGGTGTTCCCGGTTATGGTGGGTGGTCGGGGCCGAGCGATGCGCGTTTCTCTCGTACACGCACGCGCGTGGGTGCTAGGCGTTGGGCTCTAACTGAACCCGAGCGATGCGTTGGGCTCTAACTGAACCCGAGTGATTGCACTGCAGGCTACGCGTTACTGAACCCGAGCGATCGATCGATGGCTGTTAACTGAACCCGATCGAGCGATTCCTTCACTACTGCTGCTAACTGAAGCCGATCGATGCTGCCTCTAGATGAACAATGAGCGTTGCTGGGGGGTTTGGATGAACAGTTCCTGGTGGGGGTGGATGAACAGGACCCCGTGGTGTTGCCTCTAGATGAAGAGGACCCCGATCGATCGAGCCGGTTGGGGCTGGATGAACAGGACCCCGTGGAGGGCTGGATGAAAAGGACCACCCCATGGAGGGCTGGATGAACAGTAGATGGTGGAGGGCTAGATGAACAGTATCCCGTGGAGGGGTGGTTGAACAGGAGCCCGTGGAGAGGGCTGGTTGAAAAATAGCCGGTGGCGTAGCGCGTGGTGGAGGCTGGATGAACAAGAGCCCGTGGATGAACAGTCACAGGTGGAGGCTGGAGGAGGTCGACGGTGGACGAACAGTAGCCCGTGGAGGCTGGAGGGGGTCGACGGTGGAGATGAACAGTATCCTGTGGAGTCCCATTTTGCGGTACGCCACACCCCTCCCGATGAACAGGACCCCCGTTTCGACCATAGCGCTCCAACACAAGTCCGTTTCCTCCGTTTTGCGGTACGCCACACCCCTCACGATCAACAGGACCCCCGTTTCGACCGTAGGAGGTCCGTTTCCTCCATTTTGCGGTACGCCAGACCCCTCCCGATGAACATGATCCCGTTTCGAACGTGGCCGGTCGAACACAAGGCCGTTTCCTCCGTTCTGCGGTACGCCAGGCCTCGTTTCCATTGGCTGTTCCGTCCAAGCCGGTTGGCTCCCACGCGTTCCGTTGCCTCCCGATGAACACTACGCATTCCATTGCCTCCCCATGAACACGACGATGACGCAGTTTCTCCGTTCAGACCCAACCATGTACACGAGCCCTGGCCGTACGTACGCGTGAGTAGGTGTTCGAGACCCAGCCTGTATGTACGTACGTGGCCGTATTTACTTTCTTGCACCCTGGCCGCTATACGTACGTGTACATGCTACGTGGGCGCCTCTACTACGACACGTGCACGCCTCTACATCGACCAGTATGTACGTACACGTTCGAGACCAGAATGACAACGCTACGTACGCTTCGACCATGTGGGTCCCGACTGTCACGCACTTCCTTGTGTGCGAAGATGTCGCTGGTGGGTCCCAACAGTCAGGGGGCGAATCATTTTTTTCCCCGGACGCACTTCCTTGCGTGCGAAGATGTAGCTGGTAGGTCCCAGCAGTCAGGGGGGAAACGTTTTTTCACAAAATACGGTGGCCCGTCCGATGGGTCCCCGCTGTTAGGTGCAGGAATAATTATTTTCTGCGTAATAAGGAGGAACTTCCTTGTAGCTGCCGTGGACCCAGCTGTCAGCCTCTCCACATATAGTAGAGCACCAAGGCGGTGGACGACGGCGAGGCCTAGTAAGGGGACGACGCGGAGCCAAGGAAGACGCAGCAGTGGATTCCCACGCGGAGAGGAGTACAAGGGTTCACTGGTTTGGCTGCGGTGTGAGGCTGCCGTCGCCGCAGAATAACAAGGGGTATGGGTGAGTAGAGGGATGGCCTGGCCAGCTGTGGGAGTAGTAGGGGCGGTGAGGCCTCCACGGTATCACAGCCGGCCACGGGAGGCAGGAGCAAGCGGCCCGACTGGCGCTGCTTTGGGCGGCTGGAGCAAGAAGACCAGAGGTTGAAGAAGCACTACGGCCGTTGGATAGATATTGTACGGTCACTGGAGCTAGAATCGTTCATATTGACTAAGTTGACAAAGCACTCCGTCCCCGTCAACTTAGTAGGCCCACAAGTCAGCCTCCCACCAAGGTGGGTCCCAACTAGCAGGGGAAGTATACATTTTTTTTGTGCGTAATAAGGAGGCACTTCCGGTGGGTCCGAGCTGACAGAGGGGGGAACGTTTTTTTCACAAAATACGGTGGCCCGTCCGGTGGGTCCCAGCAGTCAGGGGCAAACGTTTTCGCCAAATACGGTGGCCCGTCCGGTGGGTCCCTACTGTGAGGTGGAGGAATCATTATTTTCTGCGTAATAAGGAGGCACTTCCTTGCGGCTGCCGTGGACCCAGCTGTCAGCCTCTCCACGACAGTACTCTTCTGATGGAAGTCGTTCCTTGACCACGTTGACCACACCGCGCCGAGAGCACCAGGGTGGTGGACGATGGCGAGGCTTAGGAAGGGAGACGACGCGGAGCCGGGGAAGACGCAGCAGTGGATGCCCACGCGGAGAGGGGTATGAGGGTTCACTGGTTCGGCTGCCGTCGCCGCAGAATAACAGGGGGTGTGGGTGAGTAGAGAGATGCCCTGCCAACGGTGGGAGTAGTAGGGGGCGGTGAGGCCTGCACGGGAGGCGGGAGCAGGCGGTCCCGTTGGCGCTGGATTTGGCGGCTAGAGCAAGAAGATCAGAGATTGAAGAAACATGACGGCCGTTGGATTGACATCCAACGGTTACGTCTGGTAGAATCGTTTGTTGATGTATATAATAACTAAAAAAATCTTGCATACGCGCCAACTTAATAGGCCCATAAGTCAGACCATTCCCTTTTTTTTAATAATTTATATATAGCTCATTGCGACTTCTTATGCAATTTATTGCAGTCCGTTTTTTTGGTTGGCCAGGGCCAATTTCGCATATTTTTGTGGGTTCCAAACTATTTTTTATACCGAAATGTCGATCCAGATTTAAAGTACTTTGAAGATATATTTAAATTAGGTTAATGCCCAGTGAAATAGGAATCTGAAAATGTGAAAAAATTCAGAAATTATAAAGTAATTGCCAATTTGTCATCTGTTTTTATATTTACAACCCATTTCATATTACTTTCAAGATTTGCAGGCATCTTGAAAGAGTTGTAGCCCATCAAGGCGTAGAAAAATAAATAGGCCTGGATTGGGTATTCTTCAGAATAAATAAACTGGGCTCATTTTCACTAAGAAAAAATAGCTGGGCTAGTCACATGGTGAACATAAAATATAAGCCTGGGCTAGACGGGCCACTGCCCGTTCAAACCCTGCTCCATCTCAACAATAACAAAAACAAATACTGCTCGAGCAGCTACGTCCCAGGTGTCAGCCGATCTTGTGCTGTTCTCTTGTCTGTTGACTATATACGCTCACAATGTCGTGGGTCCCAGATGTCAGGAAAACACTAGGAGGAAGCATTTTATTTTTCCACACGCTGACATGGTGGGCCCGTACTGTCATCCTCTCCATGTACTTCTGTCGATTCCTGTTGTTTGTTGACCATGTTGACAACGCGAGAGGGCGGCACCGCGGCGAGCGCATCAAAGAGCGCGGAGGACGACGGCGAGGCCTCGGGCGTCGGCGTTAACGATTTAGGAGACGGTGGGGCGGCGATGCGTGCGCCGAGGCGCAGCCAGCCGTGGGAGGCGGAAGCAGGCGGCCCCGCCGGCGCTGGTTTGGTTTTGATGGCTGGAGGAAGGCAGGACTGAAGAAACACGACAGACTGTAAAAGCAGCAGGGGTACTTAACAACCTTAACTGAAACCAGCAGAGCCACTTAACAACCATAGCTGAAAGTAGTATGAGTACTTATACAGGTTCAACCGTACAAAGCATGCCTCGAACAATGCTACTTTGCCTACAGTTAACCAAGGGTGAGGCCGCCAAGCCCCAGGACAAGGCCCAGGCGCCACCCCGCGCATCCACAACCTTCTGAAAGCGGCTTCATCTCGCAATGTGGTCAATAAACAGGATATTCGCTTTAGAGCCATGGAAAAGCAGGAACATAATCTTCTGTCCGATTCTCCAAGATGGACGGACCTTCATTATTTGAGACCACCCATGAATAAGTATCTTTTCACCTCCAAGGTGAATGGAGTAGGTCGATATAAACATCATGTTGTGACCAAGCGCAAGTTTGACCCGACCATGGTCAGGCATCTGTATAGGAACAATAGAACTTGGCAGTTTCTGTTTCAAGAAGATCACAGCTGTAAAACTGTGTATAAGCAATAGTTTATGAACAACATATATAATAGAAAATAGCTCGTACCATAAGTTTCTCGACACAGTTGGACCTGTTCAACGAGTGCAGCGGTGGCAAACATATCCCACGTGGCCTTCCACCATTGAAACGCCCCACAAGGACCTCAAGACGATCAATAAAGTGTAGGAACTTGTGGATGTCGTCCCAGTCAACTTCAGTGCCATCAGTAATAGCCAAGTTGTTACAGAATAACAAACCAGCAGCCTGCATAACTCTGAAAAAACCTACACGTGCCACCAATTATAAGAAAATATTAGTTAGAAGTAGCTTCTTCGTGAGAGATTCGTTGCTACTTCTAAAGTTAAATTGTGATTGGTTAGACAGAATAGGTGGATTAAGAAGTAATCGAGGCAACAAGCAAGAACCAGATACAAAACTAACATGGATGAACAATTTGAATGATGTCAGGGTGGAAGAACGCAGTGAAGATGAGACCAGGTTCTGCTATTTCCATCAACATTCGTGCGCCAACTTTCAGTCCGTAACACTTGAGAAAGTTTATCCAAGTTCGGCCATAAAAAAGCAGCGATCTTCTTGGTTCATGAACCCAACGCGGAACTTATATCCATGGCGTGTCTTCACTGTGACCATTAAACTGGTGTATTCAGTTATGGCAAGGCCGAGCATCTTGAGTACAGGTGTTCTGGTAGAGCAAATAATGCATTGAGGAAAAATAATATGGAAACACAATGTATTCCCTATCGAAATCTAGAAATAACTTCCTCCTTCACGTCAGTATTGACCATCATACTGGTAGTACCTTTTATCCAAATATAGCAATCCAAATTTCCAAATTAGTCGACAGCATGTTCAAAAAACCCCCACCCTCCCGGATAGAAAAGTGGATTCTAGGAACATATTGTGCGCATTTTAAAATCCTCTGTTAGGATGAGAAGGAACAAGTGTTGCGTCTCGTCGAGGGCGCAGAAACCTGTAGGGTCCTCGCACTTTGGGCACTGCAAATGAAACACACACTACTGGAATCAGCTAATTTGCCATCTGCCAGCTCTTTGCCGTCCGCTAGCTGACGGCAAAGAAGCTCTTTGCCATCAGCCACACATAAACAGACGGCAAAGAAAAGGCTGACGGCAAAGAAGCTCTTTGCCATCTGCCAGCTCTTTGCCGTCTGCCAGCGGACGGCAAAGAATCTTTGCCG
>NC_057796.1:148571549-148582284 GCF_018294505.1 Triticum aestivum
CGACACCCCGACCCCGAGACCCCGACCCCGAAAAGGTGTTCTTTGGCCTTCCAGAAGCCGACGGGGTCATATATTTGTGAATTATTAGTTAGGTCATAAAGCTTTCGATTTTGTTATGAAAAACATCATATATAATTGTGTTGATTGGGTAGTTTTAAATGTGCAGTTGTTTCATCGCTGCGAGGTTTGATGTTCGACGACCTCGCCGTGCGTTTGACGAGCTCTGCCCCTTCGTTCGTGGGTGAGCACAAATGACATGTCCTCCTCCCCCATTAATTATTTGATCTATTCCGATGAAACTTGATAGCTAGATATATATGTGTCTTGAATCATCAGTATGCGTAACCAATATGTGTCTCCCGTTCGAAAGCGTCATAGTTATAAATATGCATGCATTTGCATATTTATAACCTTGATTCTTTCGAATTGTCCAACGCTATCCATGGACAGCCCGAGTATGTTTAGATTGGGTTCGTTTTCCCATATGCTTTGCTCCGGATCCGACGCATAAATTTCGTCAGTGCCTCCCCTGTTGTTCTCCGGGTACACATCCTCTCTGTTTATTGCAGAGACGTGTATCAGGAGAAGAACGGGGAGGTGCTGCCGAAATTTTGCGTAGGATCCGGGGCATAGCATGGGAAAATGAACCCAATCTAAACATACTCGGGTGGGATTAGGACCTATCATTACCTATTAGAGTGTAGGTTGCATGGACGTAATAAAATTGACAAAGTAGATCAACTGATGAATACATACATGGTGAATTATATATATATATATTTGTTGTGTGTCTAGTAGCTCTGAAAGTCAAGATGAGTGATCGTGCGTGGATGTACACCGGTCACACTGGTCAGAACAAATGGAGCACTGAATGATTCACAAAAACCAAGGGGTTTGTGCGAGCCGCATTTGCAAATGGCCAGAGGAAAACCTGGTGCCCCTGTTTACGGTGCGGCAATTGGGAAAAGAGGACAAAGGCTGAAATGGGCAAACACCTGCAGAAGAGTGGTTTTACGCCCGATTATACGGTGTGGACAATTCATGGTGAGTCTGCCCAACGTGACCGAGCTGAGGTGGATCGTCGTCGCACCGACGAGCATGGTACCGGTATGGAAAACATGGTGCAAGACTTTGATGATGCTCGGGATTCGGACGAGGAGATGGAGGAATCTGCAAAGGCCTTCAATGAAATGTTGGAGTCTTCAAAACGTCCGCTCCATGAGCACACTGAGCTTTGTCAGTTGGATGCCATCTCACAAGTAATGGCTCTGAAGGCTCAGTTCAACTTGGGCAGAGAATGCTACGATGCAATGATGACAGTATTTGGACGCTTTCTACCCAAAGGCCATGTAATGCCTGCAAACCTGTACCAGTCGGACAAAATCCTCCGTGCACTGAAGATGCCCTATGATAAGATACATGCCTGTGAGAAAGGATGTGTCTTGTTTAGGCTTGACAATGCGGACTTGAACTGTTGTCCCATTTGCAAGTCTTCCAGGTATGTTGTGGTAGACAACGGTATGGGTGAGAAGACACAGACCAAAATCCCCGTTAGTGTTCTTCGGTATATGCCAATCGTACCAAGACTTCAACGTCTTTTCATGGTCGAAGAGACGGCCAGACAGATGACATGGCACAAAACGGGCAAAAGAACCGAACTAGATGCAGATGGGAATCTGATGATTGTACACACATCGGATGGTGTTGCGTGGAAAAAGTTTGATGAATTACATGGTGACAAAGCGGCAGATCCGAGGCATCCTCGAGTCGGCATCAGCACGGATGGGTTCAGTGTGTTTGGTATGACGGCAGCCCAATACAGTTGTTGGCCCGTATTTGTATTTCCACTCAATCTCCCCCCCGGACAGATTATGCAAAGAAAGAACATTTTCCTGACGTTGATAATTCCAGGGCCCAACTATCCGGGGAAAAATATGAATGTGTATATGCAACCGCTTAAGGACGAATTGCAAGAAGCCTGGGATAATGGGTTCAAGACATACGATGCCTATAGCAAACGGAACTTCATAATGCGTGTCTGGTACATGTACTCGACGCGTGACTTGCCGGCGTATGCGCTATTCGTTGGCTGGTGTGTGCATGGAAGGTTCCCGTGCCCCACATGCAAGGGAGCTCTTGAGTTTCGTTGGCTTCAGGCCGGTCGCAAGTTTTCTTGCTTCGACATGCATAGACAGTTCCTGAATCCTCGCCATAAGTTCAGGAAAGACAAGAAGAACTTCATCAGAGGTAGAGTTGACAAAAACTCTGCACCACATGCATTGACAGGCCAACAGACCCTGAATCAGTTAAACGCTCTCGAGCCAGATCCAGAGCGTCCAGGGTACTTCAAGGGGTATAATTCTAAGCACGCCTGGACTCACAAAACATGCTTATGGGATCTGCCTTACTTCAAAGACCTCCTTTGCCCACACAACATCGACGTGATGCACACTGAGAAGAATATCGCCGAGGCACTTTTTGGTACATTGTTCGGCATAGATGGGAAGTCAAAGGATAATACTAAGGCTAGAGTCGATCTGGAGGCGCTATGTGACAGGCCGTTACAAAACATGAAAGAACCGAAAGGAAAGCAAAACTGGACGAAGCCAAAGGCATGGTTCAATCTTGGAAGGCCAGCTATGAGGGAAATTATCTTGTGGGTGAAAATGCAGTTGATGTTCCCCGATGGGTATGCAGTGAATCTACAGAGGGGAGCCAGTCTTGATAAATTGAAGATATTTGCTCTCAAGAGTCATGATTGGCACATATGGATTGAGCGGGTAATGCCGGTGATGTTGCGTGGCTTCATCCCTGAGGATGAATGGCTAGTACTGGCAGAACTCAGCTATTTCTTCCGTGTTCTTTGTGCGAAAGAACTATCGCCTGGCGTGCTAGAAGAAATGGAAGAGTTGGCGCCAGAGTTGATCTGCAAGTTAGAGAAGATCTTTCCACCGGGCTTCTTTAATCCAATGCAACATTTGATTTTGCATCTCCCGACCGACGCAAGATTGGGGGGGCCCGTGCAAAATCGTTGGTGCTACCCAACTGAGAGGATGCAGAAGACACTTCGACAAAAATGTAAAAATAAACGTAGAATTGAAGCATCGATGGCTGAGGCATTCATCACTGAGGAGGCGGCAAACTTCGTGACAACACACTACGAAGCCAAAAATCGTCATTTGCATAATCCGAAGCCTCGGTACAATGCTGACGACCCTAAAAAGGGTGGATCCAACCTCAGCCTATTCAAAGGGAATCTCGCACCAGCCAGTGTTTCAAATCCAGTATCTTTTGATAACGAACAATGGCGGACCATTTCATTGTATATCTTCAACAACCTGATAGAAGTGCGGCCGTACATCGAGTAAGTTCTCGGTACATAGTTTCGCAACTTCTATTTCCTTTGAACTGCTCTTATTCCTGGATATTTCATACAGTCGATACGTCGCCTTATTCTCGTATGGAGCGGTGATCCAAAAGGATTCTGTCGAAGAGTATGAGCTTCTCGCAAAGCAAGGAGGCGGCTATCCCGGTTTCATCTCTTGGTTCAAACAAACGGTAATTTCTATTAGACTTGTAGGCTAATTTGTAGGCGGCTATCCCGGTTTCATTCGCTAATTTGTGCGTAATGCAACAATCCTTTCATATTAAACTTGTAGGCTAATTCAGAGTTTATGGACGCCGAATTGAGACAAGTCGCTAATGGTTTTGACTATAAGGTCCGTTCATTTGACAAATACGACATCAACGGGTATCGCTTTCGTACCTATGGCAAAGAGCTATCTATGGCCGACCGAAAGTCTACAAATTGTTGTGTATCTGCTATCGGCGAAGGAGGTACCGAGTATTATGGGAGAGTTGAAGCAATTTATGAACTTCTATTCTATGGTGAAAACCCACCGAATGTCGTAGTCTTCAAATGTTATTGGTTTCAGCCGAAGGAGACTAGAAGGACTCATGAACATATAGGGCTAGTTGAAATCAACCAAAGCACCCATTTAGATGTTCCTGATGTCTATATTACGGCTCAACAGGCGACCCAAGTATTCTATCTACCGTGGGCCTGCCAAACTAATCCAAATCTGAAAGGTTGGGATGTCATTTATGAAGTGCCGCCACGTGCTAGACTATCTCCCCCAAAGGAAGAGGATTATGAACCTCACATTAACCCAGACACATATGAAGGAGAATTCTTGCAAGAGACACGTCTTTCCAAAAAGCGTTTCAAGAACCGCTATACTTCACCCCAAAACATTGAAGTAGACAGCGACAGTGAATCCGACATCACCCCAGAGGAGGAACAAGAAGAGCCGGAACAAGAAGAGGTTACTGCTGCGGATGACCTGTCATTGCTTGACTGATTACGTCAAGGTGGCCTTGCACATGTTGATGCCACTGAACCCTATGAGCCCGTCATTGATTATAGTGATGATGATGATTATGCATTTATTGATGATACTGATCGAGATTATTAGTAGTGTCAGGTATTAAATTTTTTAATGTTGTACTTGATGATGATACACTTAAGTGATACACATATTATTATTCATGTCGGTCTTTTTTTTATGTTGTACTAATTTCGTTTACTGTTTCTCATGGCAGGTGTTGAAAGATGGTGGGCGCTGGTCGGGAGCGCGCCAAGGCCCCTTCTTCGTCGGCGCGTGGTCTGAGGTCTTCGATTCCAGACGTACCTCTCCGCCGAGCGTTGCTGGACAGTATGTCCACACCGCCGGGCCCTTCTTCGTCGACCGCGGTGCCCAGCAGGGGACGAGGTAGGAAGAGAGGAGGTGGGGCACGTGGTCGCGGGAGAGGAGGTAGGGTGACTGCTAGGGCACCTTCCTCGCCGCCACCCCCAGCTGTTTCACCCGAGCACGTGACTGCTAGGGTGGACTCGTCCGAGGAGGAGGCTACACGGACTCCGGTCCACGAGCCTCCGGTCCACGGGTCTTGGGCCCACGAGCCTCGGGTCGACTGGCCTTCGGCCCACGAGAGTTCGGCCCACGAGACCCCGGAGGAGCACACGTCCGGATGGGGTACCTGGCCGGATCAGCCCGAGGAGCCGAGTGGCCATGCTGATGATGGCGGGGAGCCGACTGATCTGGAGGAGGAGGGTGGCACCGTGTACCAGCGTGGTGCTACACGGCTCCCGTCCGTGCCGGCGACCCGCGAGCAGAGGTGGTTGATCTTCCCTGATGGGGAGAGGTACGTAAGTGCATTTAATATTTTTGTACCTTCTGCATTCACGTTTCTTCAAATAACTAATGCGTTGGCCTTGTCATGCTGCAGGGGTTGGGACCACCATCATAGTGTCCGCCGGCCCAACTCCGTCCTTCGAGTTCTTTGCCGGCAAAACTTCCTGGGGTTTGTCACGTTGCCTGGTGAGGGTCGGCTTCCAGAGCTTGGGTTGAGCTGGGAGCACTACGTGGTTGCCCCGGCCCCGCCGGATGTCATTATCGACGGTGTCGTGTGCGACACGAGGGCAGACATGGTGATCAGGACGTTCTGGGTAATTTCTCCTTTACACATTTCAAAATCTTCAACTAGCTAGTTATTAATTGTACTAATCAATATTGTCTCATTTGATTGCAGACATTCTATAGGTGTGAGGAGGGATATGAGGAGGACAGCGCAAATGTTATCCAGAACGTCTGCAAGCGCCTACTCCAGAACTTACGGCACGAGGCTCGGGTGCAGGCTGTTCGAGACTACTACGCCTTGCGTGGTATCAAGAAGACCAAGCCGGCGTGCCGTGATAAGTTCCTGAGTAAGGAGCAGTACATGAAGGTAATTCTTAAGGCCTTCTACTTAAGTTCCTTCATTTAGTAATTCTTAGCCGTAGCGCTCAAGTTTCTATTTGCTAACTTAGGCGCCTCCGAGATGGTGTGCGGATCGGATGGATTGTTGGGAGGTGTTGGTCGATGAGTGGTGCTCACAAGAATGGCTAGCCCTCCACAACCAGGCCAAGGACAAACGTGCCCAAATGGAAGGTGTGCCACACCATCAAGGCAGCTCCAACTTATATCAGTTCGGGCGCAACTGGGTATGTGGTTTGCTTCATGATTCATGCAATTCATTCATCATGCTAGCTTGAGCCCTTTAATTACTAATTTTCATTGTTTCTCTCTTTCAGGCACGCCACAATAAGGCGGATAAGGTGCCAGAGGTGTACGACCTATATGCCATGGCCCACACTGGCTCTTTCAAGAAAGTCAAGGCTTTCTCTCACTCTGACCTCGATGATGCAAACAACTTCACCAACATCTCCTCCCACAACAAGCTCGTGAGATATAGAGATGAGGGGAAGGCGAGGAAAGGGGAGGACTTTAACCCGAGCCAGGGTCCCATTGATCCAGAGCTGGTGATGATATCTGGTGGCGGGAGGTCCCATGGCTCCATAGCCATTGGAGATGGACTTATCCGTTGTCCTAGCACTCTCCCGGAGATCAAGGCGCACTAGTCGAGCTCCGCTCCTGAGATAAGGCCTCGTGAACGGCCAGTGCAACTCGCCATCAAGGTTAGTGATACGTACTCAGTTATCTTTCTCCATTACATTGTGTGCGCTTCCATCAATGATTACAAATGGTCATGTGAGTGGTGTTGCAGGCTGTTATACAGACTGAGAGAGATAGAACGGAGAAACTTCTGGCGGAGGCGGCGGAGAGGCAGCGGGAGATGGAGGAGAGGACGAGAAAGATGATGGAGGAGTAGAGGGCACGAAATGACATGCAGGCAAGGGCCATGTACGAGCTCCTCGTGGTAAGTTTCTTCTGCAGATTACTTGCTAGTCTTAACATTTGAGTCACATTACTAACTAGTATGACTCTGTTCTGAAAGCCAAATGTGCAGTCTGTGTGCGAGAAGTCCGGTCAGCCCGCTCCGCCGATGCCAGTGATTGCTCCTGGGAGCACGGTGAGTTTAGTTTGAATGGACATTAGTTGGTAGTCTTAACATTTGAGTGTCGTAATGCTAACGAGACATTGGAAATGATCTTTGTTGCAGCTTAACTCCAGAAACGCATCACACGATCCTTCTCCAGGTAGCGGCACTAGCCACCCCGCTCCTACATCTCCCTGATCACGGTAAGTTTCTCTAGTGTTTTGCTTAACAAATGCATAAAGACCTAGACTTAGCTTTATTTCCTCCAATATGCTTACCATAATGACCTAGAGTTGGCTTATTTTCCTCCAAAATGACCCATTTTACCTAGGTTAGCTTATAAATGATGCAGTTCATCCAAGTTAGCTCAAAAATGATCCATTTTACCTAGATTAGCTCCTAAATGATCCATTTTACCTACGTTAGCTTTAAAATGGCCCATTTCACCTACGTTAACTCCAAAATGACCAATCTTACCTAGGTTATCTCATAAACGATCCATTTCAACTAATTTAGCTCATAAACGATCCATTTGACCTAAGTGAGCTAAAAAACGATCCATTTCACCTAAATTAGCTCTTAAATGATCCATTTCACCTAAGTTAGCTGAAAATGATCCATTTCAACTAAATTAGCTCAAAAATGATCCATTTCAACAAAGTTAGCTCAAAACCAATCCATTTCAACTAAGTTAGCTCAAAAACGACCCATTTGACCTAAGTGAGCTAAAAAAGATCCATTTCACCTTAGTTACCTCAAAAACGATCCATTTCACCTTAGTTACCTCAAAAACAATCCATTTCTAACTTTCTTATTTTGCCATTTTGCAGATTTCATTATGTGCTGGATGGAGTGCTTGTTCTACTCTTCTTCTTCTTGTCTTCTCATTCTAGTCACCTTAGCTATGGAGTGCTACTTTATGTATGGATGGAACTTCTTTATGTATGAAATGATGGATGGAACTTGTTTATGTATGAAATGATGGATGGACCTTGTTTATGTATGAAATGATGTATGAACTTGTTTATGTGATGAATGCCTGTGAAATATATCTATATGTCATATATATTTTCTGTGCAAATTGTGGGATTTAACAAAAAACAGAAAAAACAGACAATATGCAGGCTCTTTGCCGTCTGCCACCGACGGCAAAGAGCTCTTTGCCGTCTGCCGCAGACGGCAAAGAAGCCACGTGGCAGCCAACTGTGCTTCCTGGGAGCTGACCCATTTGGTCAGTTTGCCTACAGTGGCAGACGGCAAAGAATTAGTGGCAGACGGCAAAGACCAGAGAAATTTTGCCGTCTGCGGCGGACGGCAAAGGTCTGCCGTTAGCCACTTAACGGACTGACAGCGCAATTATTGCCGTCCGCCTTCTTTGCCGTCCGCCGCAGACGGCAAAGAGCCTTTGCTGTCCGCCGCCAGAAAGCAGTCGGCAAAGCAGCTGTTTACCGTAGCCTTCTTTGCCGGAGCCTTTTGCCGTCAGCGGCTGACGGCAAAGGTCTTTGCCGTCCGCCTTTCGAGCCTTTGCCGTCCGCCGTGGCTGACGGCAAAGAAGCTGTTTCCTGTAGTGACACTAGATTCAGTAGGAAGAAAAATGCATCAACGGCGGCGGCTGCCATCCTAGGATTACCCGCGACCAAGGGACTTGGATTTATGGGGGATGGATGAAGAATTCGTACCAGGTTCTCCATGAGAAAATCCTATGTAATCGCCGAGAGGGGGTTTTCTCTGAACAAGCAGACGAGGGAAAAGGGGATTCAGGCCCAGTGAAATATTGCCGCTTCGTCCGTCCAGCTTACTGCTAAAGCTGGAAAAGGGGGTTTGTGATTTGTCGGCTCATTGGGCATTACTGCGGCGCTACGACCGGGGTGTGTCTACCGTGCAGTTGTGCACTCTAATTTGTGCATATGGCACGTGGACCCCGTTGCCGGATGCCCCACATATCAGCGAAAGGAAGTAGAAAGACAGGAGTAACTAGTTACACAAAAATATATTTTTGACAGAGAGATACTCCCTCTGTAAATAAATATACAAATCTTTTATATCACAACTTTATACATAAGAAAAATCAAGGGGAATATACATAACATATATAATTATAAAAAACAGAGTTATTTTTAACACAATATAGATGAGTTGGTGATGATGGTGTGCCTGCCATCCTGCAATATAGGCCGTCCGATTTAATCTGACGGATAGGAAGGAAACTATGGCAATTATGCAAAAAGGTGCCCACACACCTCTCCAGATTTTCAAATAAGGCCTTCCCTCGTTCATCCTTTTCTCTCACAAGATAAAATACTCATACAAATACATCTTGATGTTACGTGCAACGCACGGGCATTATGGGGGTTCAGCTGAGAATATAATACTCAGACAGGCTCACGGTTCTGGACTTTGGGCCGCAGGCCCACCCTGCATGTTTGGGGGCCCATGTGTTCTACCTCAGTGCTTTTCATATTGCAAGCGATCGGTACGGCGCTGGTATTAGATGCTGTCGCAAGGCGAATACACAAAATTGAATAAAGCACGGCAGCTGTTGGAATGAAATCGAACGACAGTTCCTAACCAGCAATGAGAGTTGCAATTCTATCAACGATATACCACGTGATAAATAATACTGTTGTATTACTTATACACACAGGACACTTGTTTCACCATGCCAGATTATTACATCAAAATCTCTCGTAGGATAGATCAGTTCGGCAGTTGCGTGCTGCTACTGAAGAATTTCAAAGTTGATTTGGACCAGCTCTCCTTGCCGAGAAAGTTCGATTTTGAGATCATCCCCTACCGCAAGATATGATTTAGATTTTAACCTTGACCATCCTTTAGCATCAATCATCATGCGACCATCCTTTGTACTTATGGTATATTGAGCAGGTTCATTCACACCAAGGCTGTGCATGGTAAGAGAAACTTGGCCGCTGTCGCCCGGATTGTTGAACGACTCCCTCGTTGCTCTAGGAATTCTCTATTTGCAAACAAGAAGACATACCCAAATAGTTAGATCAACACAGTGAATCATGCGAAACAACATGGAAAGAAAAAAGAATGAAACACTTGGCGGTCAATGCTTACCAAGAAGGTGGACAAGTCGGTTTTTGTAAGGACTTTGGTATATGAAGTGCGAACTGCAGCCCAGTCTGTTGCCGGTGCAACTGCTCGTTCGGTTGCCGTTGCACGGGCCAGAGCAGATGCAAGTGCAAGTGTTGGTGCAGGTGCCGAAGCCGCTGCTGCTGCCGGAGATGGTGCTGCATGTGGAGCTGGTGCCGCGCCAAGCTACACCGCCAGCCGAGATGATGCAAGATCAGGAACGCGCAGCAAGAGCCGTAGCAGCATCAACAGAAGACCAAGCTCGGCAGGACAACGTCATAGAGATTCCCACAAGCGATCAGGCGCCAGGAGTCCCACCACCTCAGGGGGCACCCCAACTTTCGCAAGACGCGAGCCTCCCCAACACACCTGTCCTTGTTGAGCACCCGGTGTATTTCGTCAGCACGGTGTTGCGGGACGCGAGGGCACGATATCCCATGCCTCAGAAGCTCCTGCTCGCGCTCCTGGTGGCCTCATGCAAGTTGCGGCACTACTTCCAGGGCCACCCCATCAAGGTCGTCTCACCCTACCCATTGGAGAGGGTGCTCAGGAGCCCCAACTCTGAGACTTAGAAATAATTTCGGGGTCAACCTCGTGCACTGTAGATCTGGATCGGGCGCCGGCTTGGGCTCGAAGCTCGCCGGAGAAAGGTGGGCGGCCGGAGCTCGCGAGGCCGCCGGGGAAGGAGGGGACCGGCCGGGGCGCGGTCACCGGCGAGGCCCGCGGCGGGGCCTGCGACGGGAGGCGACAAGGCGACGGCGGC
>NC_057796.1:148582787-148587491 GCF_018294505.1 Triticum aestivum
GCGGTGGAGGGAGGCGGCGGAGGCGATAGGTGGCGGGCGGCGAGTGGTCGAGGTGGGCGGCGCAGTTCGTCCGGTCCGGGACGGACATGTCCGGCGGGCGAGAGGGGAAAATCTAGGGTTTCGGACCCGAAAATGGAGGGGGAGGGGACGTTTTTATAGCTAGAAGTAGCTAGGAGAGTCCAAACGGGGTGCGGTTTTCGCCCACGCGATCGTGATCGAACGACCGAGAGCATGGAGGAGACTTAGAGGTGTTTTGGGGCTGTTAGAAGGGGGGTTTTGCTGCAACACACAAATGGACTTTGCGGATGCCCGGTTAACCGTTGGAGAACCAAACGACCTCCAAATGGAACGAAACTTGACCGGTGGTCTCCGGGTGGTAATATAAGGCCACTTGACAAGCCTCGGTCCATTCCGAGAAAGTTTGACACCCGCACATGAAAGAAAACAAGAGGGGTGCACCGGAGGAGATAGGAGCGCCGGATTGCAAAACGGACAACGGGGAAAATGCTCGGATGCATGAGACGAGCACGTATGCAAATGCAAAGCACATGATGACATGATATGAAATGCAGATGATGACATGGCAAAATGCAACACGCAAGCAAATGACATGGCAACGACAGCGAATAACTGGCAGACACCTGGCGCATCGGATCCGGGGCGTTACAACACTCCTCCACTAACAAGAGATCTCGTCCCGAGATCTTAGGACCGAGACGGAAGGGAAAAAGGATGAGGTGACATAAGAACAAAAGAGAGAGGATGAACAAAGTCGAGAATACCTGAGTAGGAAGAAAAGAAACGACGAATATGACGAGAATCAAAGCTCCTTAACAAAAATAGATTCGAAACCACTCCGGTTAAAATAAGATGGACGCGGAATACGAAATGAAAGAATTTAGGCAGCACTCTGGCTGAAACATTGACGAATAGAACATGAACTTGAGAAATGGGATGATACTTGACTTGAGGAACAACACAAAATCTCCGGAAAGAATTGAATTAATAGAATGAGACGAATGGGGAAGAAAATGACAACTTGTGCCACGAATGAAATAGAGAGCATCCTTAGCAGGAAAGCATTGAACGGAGTTGTTGGAAATTCAACAACGAAAAGAATAAGTTTGTTGTGGACTTATGGATAACATCCCAAAATTATGAGGTGGTAACCTACCACAACAGAAAAGATCGGGTAGCTGAGAAGAACGAAGAAATGCAAAACTCCACTTCAAAGGAATACGGAGAATTTAATTGCACTTCGAGACGCAAGAAGGAAAGATACTTGAGCTCCTTCGATGAGAATCTTGATGAATACTTGAGAAAATAATTTAATCAAGACGAGCCACCATGAAAAACTCCGGTAACAAAAGAATGACGAGATAAAATTGAAGGATGAAGGGGATAAGATTAAATCCTTGCGATGATTTGGATGGAAGTACCGACGAAATGGCCTTGGAAATTTGAACTCCGGGAAAGAAAAGATGAAAACACTTGGAACTAGAATTTATTCATCAAGAACAAACTCCGAAGAAGGTTATTAATCACTTAGAGGAAATAAGAATAAGATTTATTGTATGCTTATCCTTCATCAAAATAAATTGATGACTAGCAATGGATTTCGCATACTACTTATTCTCGTTGGAAAGATTAAGGGGAAGATATAGCGCAAAACTTGCGAAAGTCTTCATGAACCACCGGTAGGATTTTGAAAGAACGAATGAATAGATATGATAGCAACAGAAAAGAAATTTTGAGCGAACCGCCGTAAGAATTCAAAATTGAATGACGAAGGAGGATGACTCGCTGGGAAAAGGAACACGAATATGCTTGAGGGAATCAAAATGCAATTGAAGGGAGAGATCGCGAGCTGATTGAAGCATACTTGAACGAAGCACCGGAAAAATATGGAGACGAACGAAAGGCATGAATACAGAATAATCGAAGAACGGATTAGAAAACTTAGAACGACGAAATATTCTGAAAAGATGACCTCCGGATAAATGAGACGGAAAAACAACTCCTGAAATACTCCGGATGGGTGAAAAGAATTACGCGACTAGAAACAATTGAGAGGATAACGTCAAGCTAGCGACATGAATCTCAGGGAGAGCGGACAAGATTTAGGGAAAACTCTACTTCGGTCCTCAAATCTTGAGAACGACGACGAGAAAGAACGCCAAAATTGTTGAGATACTCCGGAAGAAAAGGGTTGGCCCGAACATGAAAGAATTTGAAGCGATCTTGGAGAAACATCTGACTGATGCAATACATACTTACATCAAACTTCGAAAAGGATTTGAGAAAAGCTCCGGAAAATTAGAAGAGTCAGGTAAGATCCTGGAATAAGACCTGTGGGTTAGGGCCCACCGAAAAGAAACACCGTTAAGAAAGGATTGTTGATCAGATAGATGATGCACCGGAACAATTAAAATATTTGAATGAGGTGACAACCTCGAATTAATTCGAACACAGACGAATCTCCTGAGATGACTTCATCACTTCGGAATGAATAAATGGCGAGAGGGGAACGAGCAACGGGACACATTTGAGCCGAGGAAAGAATATAATCACTACCGAAAATTGGAATTGAATCTACCGGAGAAGAAAAGAGATGAAGAATGTCGAACGAGGCAAAAATTCACCGGTAGAAATAATAGAAGAAAGACTGAAGAAGCTCCGTACGAAATGAAATAGATGCTTGAATAGCGGCTCAGACTCCGGGAATAAAAAGGGTGGGAGGGCGGGAAAAACAACGGCAACTTGGAAGGGGAAATCGACGAATAGCTTTGAAGAGAAAAAGCACCGGTTGAAATAATAGAGGAGAGAAAGCAAAGATTCCACACGAGTAGAATGGATACTCGATTACAGACTCCGGTTCCGAGAAGAAGAAGGGTGGGCGGGTGGGAAAAAACAATGACAACTTCGGACAGGGAAAACAACACTCGGAGGAGAACTAACTGAGGACTGATCTCGCAAAAGATGACGAGGACTGAAAACACTCGAAGAGAAATGCGCCGGATTGAAAAAGAGGAAGGACAACGAACGAAAACTAACCACGTGATCCTGAAGAAAAATTTGAAGGGGAAGAGGAATAGTTCAAAACACCTACGTCAAGATTTCTCACCAGAGCGACGAAGGGACAGAGGAGTAAAAAGAATTCCTACTCTCCGATATAACTAGACTCCGAAAAATTTTCTTCTAGACTCAACAACGGCCAAACTACACGATCAATCAAGGGGGGCTCCTAGGGTCGGTCGAGGATCTGATACCAACTTGTCACGCCCAATATGCGACCCTATCCTAAAGGAACTCGAAGGTCCCACCAAGGATAGACCCGCATATTGAAACGCTTTTGCAAGGTGGATATCATTACATCAACATTACATAATATTCGCGGGAACAGTTAAGCATTGTAACCCAGCAGACACAGTCATGTAACCCGGCAGACACAGTCATGTAACCCGGCAGACACAGTTATATAAGCCAGACGGTAAGCCGGATGGTAAGCCAGATGGTAAGTCAGATCGTAAGTCAGATCGTAAGAAGCCCAAGACGTTAAGAAGCCCATGGCAAGACGTCAAAATAAGGTTAAATCTTAGGTCCGAGTTGGACTCTACATGTAACCCGCCCCTTCAGCTTATATAAGGAGGGGCGGGGCACCCCAAGGGGGACAAGAAACAATCTCTAGGGCTAGACACCGAGAGCCGGTCCCCGGCGACTCTCCCGTGATCATAATGAGACCTAGCCTCAAACAGCATGTAGGGTTGTTACCGGATGATGTTTCTCGGGGCCCGAAGCTGTCTAAATCCTTGTCTTGTGTTGCGTCTCTCGATTCCGCTGAACCCCTCTCAAGCTACCACATAGATGCGTTGGCCTCGCGACTAAGTCCTGACACTAAGGGCATCTACCGTGACAATTCCACGACAGTTGGCGCCCACCGTGGGGCTTCGCACACAGTGGTGTTGAGTTCTTGGAGGGATCTCTCCAGGGATCAAGAAGCTTGCAATTTTTTCGGAGGAATAAGAGTCATTGCGGAAGGAGTATATATTTTCTTTTTTGAAGAAATACAGTCAGATTTGAGACTTATCTGAGGTTCGAGAGAAAATTAGGGTTATGAGCCGCAAGTCGCCAGGGAAGCAGTCACGGGCGCGTTATCATTGTTTCCACGTGATGGTTATGGTCAAATCAATCTTGACCCGGAGAAGGACTAGGACCATGGTTCGAGATGTTAAATCGCCAGCCCCACCCTCTGCAACCAGGTTTCGTCGGGCCGTTTCCCCTACAAGTCGCCATCAGGCCGCCCCGCTTTGCATCAACTCGCCTCCTCGGTGTTCACTTCATCTACCGCGCGCATCAGCGCCGTTGACTCGCCACGGCGGCTCTGCCTCAATCACCACGAACCGTGAGTGGCCGTCTTCACCTCACGCTCCGGCTTCCAAATTGCCGGGCCACCGTGAGCCGCCGTCTTCACCTCACGCTCCGGCCTCCAAATTGCCGGGCCACCGTGAGCTGCCGTCTTCACCTCATGCTCCGGCTTCCAAATTGCCGGGCCACCGTGAGCCGTCGTCTTCACCTCACGCTCCGGCTTCCAAATTGCCGGGCCACCGTGAGCCGCCGTCTTCACCTCACGCTCCGGCTTCCAAATTGCCGGGCCACCGTGAGCCGCCATCTTCACCTTGCGCTCCGGCTTCCAAATCGCCGAGC
>NC_057796.1:148587598-148596646 GCF_018294505.1 Triticum aestivum
CCTCGGTGTTCACTTCATCTACCGCGCGCATCAGCGCCGTTGACTCGCCACGGCGGCTCTGCCTCAATCACCACGAACCGTGAGTGGCCGTCTTCACCTCACGCTCCGGCTTCCAAATTGCCGGGCCACCGTGAGCCGCCGTCTTCACCTCACGCTCCGGCTTCCAAATTGCCGGGCCACCGTGAGCCGCCATCTTCACCTTGCGCTCCGGCTTCCAAATCGCCGAGCCACCGCCTTCACCTCGTGTTTCCCCTGTGGCGGAACGCCCTTCAAGCCACAGCCAGGTCTCCACATCTGCTCCCTCTTGCAAGCCGCCCCGGCCTTCCGAGCCGCGCACCGGCTACTATCGCGCCCCCGCGCCGTGCCTCCTCAGCCGCTGGCTGCGCCTCCTGGCCTCGCCGCCATGGGCTCGTCAGCAAGCTGCCGCCTTCATGGCCGGCCCCGTGTTCCACCTCTGCTATAAGCCGCCAACAGCGATGCTAGCAAGTTCTGTGGACAACAGCAGACACATCAAGGCAATTCACGTGGATGCAACTGCTAAAGAAACCGCACAGTCAAATACGACCTGGAACTGAGCCGGCCAAGACCTGGACGACAATCGCTCCGCTTCTGTTTCCAACTCGGCGCCACTGCCGCTACCTCACCTCAAGCCGGCGCCACCTCAGCCGTTGTCGGAGGCGACTTACAGTGGATTTCCATCATCAATCCAGGTCAAGTTAGCCTCGCCCGCAAGACGCCCGCACAGATGATCTTGGGCTGTCGCGGACGTGTCAAGCTGTGGTTGACTTATTTCTGCATCTAAAATCGCCTCCATCGACCCAGACTTGAGGACTCTGCCGCTGCTGTGACGCGCACTGAGTCGCCGCCGCAGGAGTTCGCCCCTGTGTTGTCAAGTCACCATCGTCACCTCTGTATTTTCGCCTCCGGGTGATCTGCTGCCGTAACATGCCGACAGTGAGCCGCTGTCAGGGAGCCGTAGGGCGCATCTACCGTGACTCGCCAACCGTGACCCAGAAGATGGGGATGGACGCGGGCTCGCCTCGCAGGGGCCTCTCTGCTGCTGCACCCGGCTTGAGCCGCCCTGTCTCCGTTTGGGCCTCGGATGGTTTCCCCCGCTGTCGCACCGGTCGCCGGGTCGCCATGCCTGCTCCTTCCTGCAGCAGCCTCTGATGCTCCACTTCCACGGCTGCACAGCCACGCGCCCGCGGCTGAGCCTCGCCTCCACCACCACGCGATGGGCCGGCCTCCTCCTGCGCGTTGGGTTGGCCACATCCGGAGCCGCCGAGCGCCCCCGCCCGAGCAGGCTTCAAGCCTCGACCAGCCCCGGTGAGCCGCCAGAGAGCCCCGCTGCTCCTACCGCCTCCGCCGTGGCCCTGCCCGTGAGCGCCCCCACAGCTGCGTGTTGACTCGCCCGAGCCAGACCATTCCTTTTCCTGGATGCAGTATCTGCAAAACGGAATAAACAATGGAAATTATTGACTGTTTTTTCAGTTGACGGATAAGGTGATGTATCCCAATTACATTCACTGTAGTGGACACTGAGAGAGATTATTTAAAAAAGAGGGTCAAAGTGGTCTGCAATTGTGTTAGAAAATTATCTACAAATCATCAGTCATCCGAGAGACAAATCAGTGATGCATTATAAAGGTGGTGCTATGCTATATGCCCGTGGAGTTTGCGTTAGTATCATCGTGCACTGGCGTCTGCTCCTACTTGCTGTTGAACGGGTGTGCGCAAGCCGCCGCCCGTGCAGCTCGATCTACACCAACTCGCCAGGACCGTACCTGTGATTGATTCACCCGTCCGCAACCGGCTTACAACGCCGCGGCCGGTTCGTCTGTCTGCTCCCGCGGCCGATTCGCCCGTGAAGGATTCCAGTTTCACCCAGTGATCATCAACTTCAGGGTGGATTATTTTCGGCCTAAACACATCAGTGATATTATATTGCGGAGATGGAGGCACGCCAACATCTTTTGGCACAGGTGGTCTTCGTTATTCAAAGGACCCTCGCACCGGCTTATAACGTCGTGGCCGTCTCTCGCGACCGCGCCGGCTTACCACGCCGTGGCCGTCTCTCGCGACCACGCCGGCTTACAACAAGGAGGACAACTCATCCGTCCGCACCGGTTTACAATGCCACGACCGACTCATCTGTCTGTGCCGCCTCTGATATTACGGTCGTCCTTACCGTCCGTCTCTCGCGGCCTGATCTACATCAACACACCAGGCCGCGCTTATCTGGATGAGTTGTTTATTGATTATGAGCAAGTCACTACTTGGGAAGCCCGGTTTTCTTCCAACAAACTGGAGGCAAATTTTTCTATATTATCAGCCGTTGTCTGCACTGGATGGTTCAATGAGCAGGCGTACGAGTCGCCGCCACTACAGTTTGGTTAAGTTCGAACAACCAGTTGGAGGGAGCCATTGGCCGAGTTGTTGACACGGCTCATATGGGATCATTTATAACCCGCCGCAGTCGCTTCAACCTTCTGTGGGTTCACATCGTGTTATCAACACCAATGATATACAAGTTATGCCGGTTTATATCACGGGTAAATATGGAGAATCTCAAGCCAACTCCTCGAGTCATCTTGAGACTCGGGGGCTACAGTGACATGACTCGGGAACCCCGGGTCGTTGGAGGGAATGATAACCCGGTTTCGGAGGCTGCTACCATATTGATGAAACTTTAAAGGCTGTCAGAAAATTGCCGGTTCAAATAAAGATTCCGGTTTAAAATCCGGTTCAAGAGATATCTTTGTCCCGCAAAGTTTTGAAGCTCTCAAATCCGGTTCAAACGTCCGGCTCAAGGTAAATTTATATCTTATAAAGCTTTGAAGCTCTTATAATATCCGGTTTACAAATTTCCGGTTCAAAAAGAGGTTATCTCTCGCAAAGTTCGAGTTCTCAGGAAAAATTAAAGGGACCAAGGAGAGTCTGTTACAAAGCACAACTCAAATATAGGTACCCTACTTTAATGACCATTGGGAGCTGATCGTATTTGAATTTAGCTTAACCCTTTTGGTGTGACCCTGATCGTATTCGAATCAGAGTCGTTAAATATTCTCATGATCACTAGGGGGCTTCCTGTTCAAACATAGGTCGTATTCGAACCAAAGAGAACATAGCTGTCGATACCCTTTTGATCGGCACACTGCCGAGCTCATTGGGGAGTTTCTTGGTCATATTTGAACCATAGCTCAACCCCCTTTGGGAACCGACGCGGATCATATTCGAATCAGCGTCGTTAAACAACTCTCAAGGTCATTAGGGGGCTTCCTGTTCAAACATAGGTCGTATTCGAACCAAAGAGAACATAGCTGTCGGTACCCTCTTGATCGGCAACGCCAAAGCCACTGGGGGCTATATGATCGTATTCGAATCTTAGCTTAACCCCTTTGGGACGGTTTTCTGATCGTATTCGAATCAGAAGCCTCAAAAATTTTGAAGTCTCTTTTGCAGACAATTTTTGGATTTTATTTGAAGTTCTTTTTCATATCTAAAGTGTATATGAGTGGTTGTTATTTAACCCGGCTTGATTTTCAATGGTAAATCGCCATCTTATGACAATCATCATCTATGTGGAAGCGTTGGCTTCTAAGGATTGGGTTATCACCCTTACTGCACAGGTCATATAAACCGGTAGTACAAAATCAATATCACGGTGGTTATATGTGAGATATTATGACCCGCCCTGCGGTAAACCGCCAAGGGATCTTGTGATCTACTTGTGTGCAGGATAAGATTACATTTGGGTGGTTACCCGCCCTGGCTTTTAACGTTAAGTCGCCAGGGCATATGTTGTTTAAACTCTGTGCAGGATTTACAGGGCTATGACTTACATAAATGATTAAGTTCAAGCCCATCATCAAAGATTGAAATTGGTGTCTCAAAAGGGTTGTCAATTCTTGAAGGCTATAAGCCGCCGGGTTATAAAATTTCCGGCTTACAATGGAGGCGTAATAAATCGCCATCGGCCAAGAGTCGCCGGGTATTTAAACTCCGGATTTACTTGTCAACAGATAAGGTATTTGAATCTTTAAATAGCCAAACTTGGCTGGATTTTCACTATGATATTGAATGACAGAGGTTTCAAACCGGGTTATTCAGATGTTTAATAGCCAGCATGGCTGGATTTTTATTATGGTTATCAGTAACTAATATGATTGAGGTTTTCAAAGTCGCTTTGGCGCAATGGCTATTATTTTATCAATGGATATGATTTATTCTACAATGAAAGGAATAGTCCCGAGTCGCTGCAGGCTTACAACCCGGCACTTGGGGGCTACATTATTTACATTGAGATTACATCAAATATGCAAGTCCCATGTCACTGCCAGCATGCACCATGGCACTTGGGGGCTAATGCAAAGTCATTTTTTGCTCACTTCATTGAAGACCCGACTCATCCCATTGTAATGAGCCGGCCCTCGGGGGCTACCAATTGCTCATGTCAAAAATTCAAGATACACAAGCCTCAATTCATTATATTGAAAGGTCCACTACTTAATTGGTAGAGTACAAAGCTCTTAACCTTATGGACGTGGGTTCAAGCCCCATGGTGGAGATTACATCATGTGATGTTATCATCAATAAATTATATACAAAGTCCCAGCTCAGTATTATCTTACTGAGCCGGCCCTTGGGGACTACACGTTGCTGCTCAAGTCTACATGATCATATCTATAAAAGTCCCTGCTCATTATTGTATAAATGACCCGGCACTTGGGGGCTACATATACATATGTGGAATACTCAGTTTTGACTAGTGATTGAGATGAGCAACATGGATTTCTTCAAAGTGATAATATTTATATTGAGGCAAGTCTTAAGTCATCGCGGTCTTTAAGTAATATGGATATGAGGGGGAGAAATCTTCAAAATTCTCAGTTTTGACCCAGCATCGGCAACAATTATGACTCGGCATCATCTATTTATAACTCGGCAAGTTTTTTCATCTTTAAGCCGGTTGAAGGTCACATGAGTATTTCAAGATCTATATTTTTAAACATTGGGAGCTGAGTCAAATGAGTTATTCTTCAGTCTTTCTCTGTGAGAAACCAACGTCAGCAAATTGATTATGAAGTTGGCTTATTGACCTTGATTTTCTAGAAGAAGGGAATACCAAGCAATTAAGGATGATCAGGTGCTGGCTTACAAGAGCTTTTTAACCCGGAGCATAATCTGTCAAAATTGTTCTTGTGTTTATTTTACAGGATCAGTTTAACATGGATGAATCCAAATTAAACTGGGGGCTAATGTCGGGGATATACCCCGCGGTATGACCCGGCCGGAGATATGACCCAGCTAGGATTGGATGTTTCATTGATGACCCAGCAGACTATAAGCCGGCAGGAATAGTTAAGTAGGTTAAGCTCGCGGGAACAGTTAAGCATTGTAACCCAGCAGACACAGTCATGTAACCCGGCAGACACAGTTATATAAGCCAGACGGTAAGCCAGATGGTAAGCCAGATGGTAAGTCAGATCGTAAGTCAGATCGTAAGAAGCCCAAGACGTTAAGAAGCCCATGGCAAGACGTCAAAATAAGGTTAAATCTTAAGTCCGAGTTGGACTCTACATGTAACCCGCCCCTTCAGCTTATATAAGGAGGGGCGGGGCACCCCAAGGGGGACATGAAACAATCTCTAGGGCTAGACACCGAGAGCCGGTCCCCGGCGACTCTCCCGTGATCATAATGAGACCTAGCCTCAAACAGCATGTAGGGTTGTTACCGGATGATGTTTCCCGGGGCCCGAAGTTGTCTAAATCCTTGTCTTGTGTTGCGTCTCTCGATTCCGCTCAACCCCTCTCAAGCTACCACATAGATGCGTTGGCCTCGCGACTAAGTCCTGACACTAAGGACATCTGTCGTGACAATTCCACGACAGTGGCTAACTTACGCAAATAAGAGCGAGAAGAGAAGCAAAGGAACGGTCGTGAACTAGCCATGAACAAGAAGTAATCCTGAACTCCTACTTACGTCAAACATAACCCAGAAACCGTGTTCACTTCCCGGACTCCGCCGAGAAGAGACCATCACGGCTACACACGCGGTTGATGCGTTTTAATTAAGGTCAAGTGTCAAGTTCTCTACAACCGGATATAAACAAATTCCCATCTGCCACATAACCGCGGGCACGGCTTTCGAAAGATAATACCCTGCAAGGGTGTCCCAACTTAGCCCATTATAAGCTCTCACGGTCAACGAAGGATATTCCTTCTCCCGGGAAGACCCGGTCAGTCTCGGAATCCCAGTTACAAGACATTTCGACGATGGTAAAACAAAACCAGCAAAACCGCCCGATGCGCCGACATCCCGATAGGAGCTGCACATATCTCGTTCTCAGGGCAACACCGGATGAGACATCCTACGAGTAAAACCAGACCTCGAGTTTCCACGAGGTGGCCCCGCAGTCTACTCAGTTCGGACCAACACTTAGACAAGCATTGGCCCGGGGGGTAAAATAAGATGACCCTCGAGAGAGCGACTCCCTAGGGAAAAGAAATAGGCTAGACAAATGCTAAAACCAAGGTTGGGCCTTGCTGGAAGAGTTTTATTCAAAGCGAACTGTCAAGGGGGTCCCATAAATCACCCAACCGCGTAAGGGACGCAAAATCCGGGAACATAACACCGGTATGACGGAAACTAGGGCGGCAAGAGTGGAACAAAACACCAGGCTTAAGGCCGAGCCTTCCACCCTTTACCAAATATATAGATGCATTAATAATATAAGAGATATTGTGATATCCCATCATAAACATAATACAACATGGAGCAATCTTCATCTTCACCTGCAACTAGCAACGCTATAAGAGGGGCTGAGCAAAGCGGTAACATAGCCAAACAATGGTTTGCTAGGAAGGGTGACAAAGGTTAGAGGTTCATGGCAATTTGGGAGGCTGGAGGAGCAAGTGAATAGGTAGCGCAGCAAAGCGATAGAACGAAGCAACTAGCATAGCAATGATAGTAATGAGATCCAAGGTGACGGTCATCTTGCCTGAAATCCCGCTAGGAAGAAGAACGAGTCCATGAAGAAGATGAAGCCACGAAGACGAACGAATCCTCACGATCGCAACGACACGGGAACTATCGAGAAGAAGCACACAACATAGGTAAACACACCACACATAAACAAGGCATGATGCTCAATAAAGTATGATGCATGACAAGGCTATATGAAGCTACTCATGACAAAAGATGATGCATACAAGAACAGCACATCAAGGCAAGTTTAAATGAGGCCGGAAACAACATATAACAATTTCGGTAAGTCCTCATATGCAAATTTCGAAATTGGTCCAGAACTGAATAAACCTTAAGTTGAAGTTGTTAAACAGCAAGTTAAAGAGCACCATGATGATCTACACGAAATTCTAGTCAAGTTA
Organism: Triticum aestivum; assembly: GCF_018294505.1. Lineage (NCBI taxonomy): Eukaryota > Viridiplantae > Streptophyta > Magnoliopsida > Poales > Poaceae > Triticum > Triticum aestivum. The sequence goes on from NC_057796.1 coordinate 148,594,987, forward strand.
CATATAAAGTTCATTAGCTTCGGAGCTACGACCTAGAAGATATGAGCAAAACAAGTTAAACATGGCATTGATGCAAAATGCATACAAACATCAAGCAAGCACCTCAAAACAAGGATGCAACATGATAATATGAGACTACAAGCAAATCTAAGCAAGTTTCATATAGAGCATGCTCGAAACGGAGCAACGGTGCAACACATACACTCCAAACAAGACATAGCAACAATCTGTCCAAAATAGCAACTAGGCATATGGAAAGCATGAAAACAATGTGCTACAGTAACTCAACATGAAAAAAAAAGGCATGGACATGATGTACATGCAAGGCACAACAAAACATGAACACTGAGCTATCTCCAGAAATTACTAGAACATGCTCAAAAGGACATGGCAAGATTGCAAATAATAACAGGTCACAGACTTGGCAGAAATACTGGACATGGCAGAAATAACATCAGGTTGCAATGTTCAGAGCACGAAATCAACATGCTACAGGAACTTAACATAGCAAAACAAGGCATGGTAGTATTCTCCTAAAAGTATATGACAAAAGTCCCTTACTGACCATAAGCCAAAAGGGATCATAAAATTTCATGGCAAGCATGTAAACATAGCAAGTTTCGTTAACAGGTTTCAGACTTGGCAGAAAACAGAGCATGGCAGAAATAATAATATGTAGGCCTCTTTGTGATCTTGATGCCCTCACTACAGAGCAACGCACTACAAACCAAGTACACCTACAGCAAGATGGCATGTTTATGAAGCTATCCATGGTAAGAACACAAGCATAGCATGTATGGATCAACTACAATAAGCTTGGCAAAAATGAATATCATGTTAAGAAACTGCCAGAAATATTTTATAGCAAAAGTAGAGCAAGATTAAGTCAAGCTATGGCACTCCATAATTGCAAAAAATTGCAGGAATGGATCAACTACAACTATAGCTAGAAAACATCCTTAATTAACATCTCCAAAGTATGCATGGATCTCTCTGTAGCATCAAGTTTACATGGCAACAAAATAACAGCAGACAAGGACTTAGAGAAATCACCAAGTCCCTGAAATCAGAAATATTACGGGGCCTACTTTGCATGCTTGTCCTAGTCACCACAGAGATCACAAAAAAACATGGACTACACCACTGGAAATACGGCATGGCATACTTCAAAACACATGTAGAGCTCATTCTCATAAGATGCACAGATTAAATGATACAAAAATGACAAATCTCCAAGTTCTGATAAGAACCAGAGAATAACAGCAACTAGCCCTCTACCAACAGAGATTTGGGCATCAAGATGACCTCTAATGAACATAGTGCAATTGAACAAAATGAAGATCATCACGAGACGAACAGTTTGACATATTACACGCGTGAAACGGAGCTGCATGCATGAAGTTATGATGCAGAGAACATGGGCACATATTATGAAAATTCTGAGACTTGGAAATAATTTCGGGGTCAACCTCGTGCACTGTAGATCTAGATCGGGCGCCGGCTTGGGCTCGAAGCTCACCGGAGAAAGGAGGGCGGCCGGAGCTCGCGAGGCCGCCGGGGAAGGAGGGGACCGGCCGGGGCGCGGTCACCGGCGAGGCCCGCGGCGGGGCCCGCGACGGGAGGCGGCAAGGCGACGGCGGCGAGTGGCGGAGGCGGTGGC
>NC_057796.1:148596935-148599844 GCF_018294505.1 Triticum aestivum
GGCCGCGGTGGAGGGAGGCAGCGGAGGCGACAGGTGGCGGGCGGCGAGTGGTCGAGGTGGGCGGCGCAGTTCGTCCGGTCCGGGACGGACATGTCCGGCGGGCGAGAGTGGAAAATCTAGGGTTTCGGACCCGAAAATGGAGGGGGAGGGGACGTTTTTATAGCTAGAAGTAGCTAGGAGAGTCCAAACGGGGTGCGGTTTTCGCCCACGCGATCGTGATCGAACGACCGAGAGCATGGCAGAGACTTAGAGGTGTTTTGGGGCTGTTAGAAGGGGGGTTTTGCTGCAACACACAAATGGACTTTGCGGATGCCCGGTTAACCGCTGGAGTACCAAACGACCTCCAAATGGAACGAAACTTGACCGGTGGTCTCCGGGTGGTAATATAAGGCCACTTGACAAGCCTCGGTCCATTCCGAGAAAGTTTGACACCCGCACACGAAAGAAAACAAGAGGGGTGCACCGGAGGAGATAGGAGCGCCGGATTGCAAAACGGACAACGGGGAAAATGCTCGGATGCATGAGACGAGCACGTATGCAAATGCAAAGCACATGATGACATGATATGAAATGCAGATGATGACATGGAAAAATGCAACACGCAAGTAAATGACATGGCAACGACAGCGAATAACTGGCAGACACCTGGCGCATCGGATCCGGGGCGTTACAACACTCCTCCACAAACAAGAGATCTCGTCCCGAGATCTTAGGACCGAGACGGAAGGGAAAAAGGATGAGGTGACATAAGAACAAAAGAGAGAGGATGAACAAAGTCGAGAATACCTGAGTAGGAAGAAAAGAAACGACGAATATGACGAGAATCAAAGCTCCTTAACAAAAATAGATTCGAAACCACTCCGGTTAAAATAAGATGGACGCGGAATACGAAACGAAAGAATTTAGGCAGCACTCTGGCTGAAACATTGATGAATAGAACATGAACTTGAGAAATGGGATGATACTTGACTCGAGGAACAACACAAAATCTCCGGAAAGAATTGAATTAATAGAATGAGACGAACGGGGAAGAAAATGACAACTTGTGCCACGAATGAAATAGAGAGCATCCTTAGCAGGAAAACATTGAACGGAGTTGTTGGAAATTCAACAACGAAAAGAATAAGTTTGTTGTGGACTTATGGATAACATCCCAAAATTATGAGGTGGTAACCTACCACAACGGAAAAGATCGGGTAGCTGAGAAGAACGAAGAAATGCAAAACTCCACTTCAAAGGAATACGGAGAATTTAATTGCACTTCGAGACGCAAGAAGGAAAGATACTTGAGCTCCTTCGATGAGAATCTTGATGAATACATGAGAAAATAATTTAATCAAGACGAGCCACCGTGAAAAACTCCGGTAACAAAAGAATGACGAGATAAAATTGAAGGATGAAAGGGATAAGATTAAATCCTTGCGATGATTTGGATGGAAGTACCGACGAAATGGCCTTGGAAATTTGAACTCTAGGAAAGAAAAGATGAAAACACTTGGAACTAGAATTTATTCATCGAGAACAAACTCCGAAGAAGGTTATTAATCACTTAGAGGAAATAAGAATAAGATTTATAGTATGCTTATCCTTCATCAAAATAAATTGATGACTAGCAATGGATTTCGCATACTACTTATTCTCGTTGGAAAGATTAAGGGGAAGATATAGCGCAAAACTTGCGAAAAGTCTTCATGAACCACCGGTAGGATTTTGAAAGAACGAATGAATAGATATGATAGCAACAGAAAAGAAATTTTGAGCGAACCACCGTAAGAATTGAAAATTGAATGACGAAGGAGGATGACTCGCTGGGAAAAGGAACACGAATATGCTTGAGGGAATCAAAATGCAATTGAAGGGAGAGATCGTGAGCTGATTGAAGCATACTTGAATGAAGCACCGGAAAAATATGGAGACGAACGAAAGGCATGAATATAGAATAATCGAAGAACGGATTAGAAAACTTAGAACGACGAAATATTCTGAAAAGATGACCTCCGGATAAATGAGACGGAAAAACAACTCCTGAAATACTCCGGATGGGTGAAAAGAATTACGCGACTAGAAACAATTTAGAGTATAACGTCAAGCTAGCGACATGAATCTCCGGGAGAGCGGACAAGATTTAGGGAAAACTCTACTTCGGTCCTCAAATCTTGAGAACGACGACGAGAAAGAACGCCAAAATTATTGAGATACTCCGGAAGAAAAGGGTTGGCCCGAACATGAAAGAATTTGAAGCGATCTTGGAGAAACATCTGACTGATGCAATACATACTTACATCAAACTTCGAAAAGGATTTGAGAAAAGCTCCGGAAAATTAGAAGAGTCAGGTAAGATCCTGGAATAAGACCTGTGGGTTAGGGCCCACCGAAAAGAAACACCGTTAAGAAAGGATTGTTGATCAGATAGATGATGCACCAGAACAATTAAAATATTTGAATGAGGTGACAACCTCGAATTAATTCGAACACAGACGAATCTCCTGAGATGACTTCATCACTTCGGAACGAATAAATGGCGAGAGGGGAACGAGCAACGGGACACATTTGAGCCGAGGAAAGAATATAATCACTACCGAAAATTGGAATTGAATCCACCGGAGAAGAAAAGAGATGAAGAATGTCGATCGAGGCAAAAATTCACCGGTAGAAATAATAGAGGAAAGACTGAAGAAGCTCCGTACGAAATGAAATAGATGCTTGAATAGCGGCTCAGACTCCGGGAATAAAAAGGGTGGGAGGGCGGGAAAAACAACGGCAACTTGGAAGGGGAAATCGACGAATAGCTTTGAAGAGAAAAAGCACCGGTTGAAATAATAGAGGAGAGAAAGCAAAGATTCCACACGAGTAGAATGGATACTCGATTACAGACTCCGGTTCCGAGAAGAAGAAGGGTGGGCGGGTGG
>NC_057796.1:148599883-148604024 GCF_018294505.1 Triticum aestivum
AACGGCAACTTGGAAGGGGAAATCGACGAATAGCTTTGAAGAGAAAAAGCACCGGTTGAAATAATAGAGGAGAGAAAGCAAAGATTCCGCACGAGTAGAATGGATACTCGATTACAGACTCCGGTTCCAAGAAGAAGAAGGGTGGGCGGGTGGGAAAAAACAAGGACAACTTCGGACAGGGAAAACAACACTCGGAGGAGAACTAACTGAGGACTGATCTCGCAAAAGATGACGAGGACTGAAAACACTCGAAGAGAAATGCGCCAGATTGAAAAAGAGGAAGGACAACGAACGAAAACTAACCACGTGATCCTGAAGAAAAATTTGAAGGGGAAGAGGAATAGTTCAAAACACCTACGTCAAGATTTCTCACCAGAGCGACGAAGGGACAGAGGAGTAAAAAGAATTCCTACTCTCCGATATAACTAGACTCCGAAAAATTTTCTTCTAGACTCAACAACGGCCAAACTACACGATCAATCAAGGGGGGCTCCTAGGGTCGGTCGAGGATCTGATACCAACTTGTCACGCCCAATATGCGACCCTATCCTAAAGGAACTCGAAGGTCCCACCAAGGATAGACCCGCATATTGAAACGCTTTTGCAAGGTGGATATCATTACATCAACATTACATAATATTTGGGGATACATACAAGGCATACAAATGCCGCAAGAATACATCAATACATCATACATAAGCTCAACATCCGACTACGGATGAAACATAAACAGAAACTCAAACGACAACTACCCTGCTAGCCCAGGCTGCCGACCTGGAACCTATCCCCTAATCGAAGAAGAAGCAGAAGAAGAACTCCAAAACAAGACATCGCTCTCGCGTCATGATCATCGTAAAAACCTGTACCTGCAACTGGTGGTGTAGTAATCTGTGAGCCATGAGGACTCAGCAATCCCATTACCATGGGTATCAAGACTAGCAAAGCTTAATGGGAAAGGAAGGGGTAAAGTGGTGAGGCTGCAGCAGCGACTAAGCATGATATGGTGGCTAACTTACGCAAATAAGAGCGAGAAGAGAAGCAAAGGAACGGTCGTGAACTAGCCATGAACAAGAAGTGATCTTGAACTCCTACTTACGTCAAACATAACCCAGAAACCGTGTTCACTTCCCGGACTCCGCCGAGAAGAGACCATCACGGCTACACACGCGGTTGATGCGTTTTAATTAAGGTCAAGTGTCAAGTTCTCTACAACCGGATATAAACAAATTCCCATCTGCCACATAACCGCGGGCACGGCTTTCGAAAGATAATACCCTGCAGGGGTGTCCCAACTTAGCCCATTATAAGCTCTCACGGTCACCGAAGGATATCCCTTCTCCCGGGAAGACCCGATCAGTCTCGGAATCCCGGTTACAAGACATTTCGACGATGGTAAAACAAAACCAGCAAAACCGCCCGATGCGCCGACATCCCGATAGGAGCTGCACATATCTCGTTCTCAGGGCAACACCGGATGAGACATCCTACGAGTAAAACCAGACCTCGAGTTTCCACGAGGTGGCCCCGCAGTCTACTCAGTTCGGACCAACACTTAGACAAGCATTGGCCCGGGGGGTAAAATAAGATGACCCTCGAGAGAGCGACTCCCTAGGGAAAAGAAATAGGCTAGACAAATGGTAAAACCAAGGTTGGGCCTTGCTGGAAGAGTTTTATTCAAAGCGAACTGTCAAGGGGGTCCCATAAATCACCCAACCGCGTAAGGGACGCAAAATCCGGGAACATAACACCGGTATGACGGAAACTAGGGCGGCAAGAGTGGAACAAAACACCAGGCTTAAGGCCGAGCCTTCCACCCTTTACCAAATATATAGATGCATTAATAATATAAGAGATATTGTGATATCCCATCATAAACATAATCCAACATGGAGCAATCTTCATCTTCACCTGCAACTAGCAATGCTATAAGAGGGGCTGAGCAAAGCGGTAACATAGCCAAACAATGGTTTGCTAAGAAGGGTGACAAAGGTTAGAGGTTCATGGCAATTTGGGAGGCTGGAGGAGCAAGTGAATAGGTAGCGCAGCAAAGCGATAGAACGAAGCAACTAGCATAGGAATGATAGTAATGAGATCCAAGGTGACGGTCATCTTGCCTGAAATCCCGCTAGGAAGAAGAACGAGTCCATGAAGAAGATGAAGCCACGAAGACGAACGAATCCTCACGATCGCAACGACACGGGAACTATCGAGAAGAAGCACACAACATAGGTAAACACACCACACATGAACAAGGCATGATGCTCAATAAAGTATGATGCATGACAAGGCTATATGAATCTACTCATGACAAAAGATGATGCATACAAGAACAGCACATCAAGACAAGTTTAAATGAGGCCGGAAACAACATATAACAATTTCGGTAAGTCCTCATATGCAAATTTCGAAATTGGTCCAGAACTGAATAAACCTTAAGTTGAAGTTGTTAAACAGCAAGTTAAAGAGCACCATGATGATCTACACGAAATTCTAGTCAAGTTACATATAAAGTTCATTAGCTTCGGAGCTACGACCTAGAAGATATGAGCAAAACAAGTTAAACATGGCATTGATGCAAAATGCATACAAACATCAAGCAAGCACCTCAAAACAAGGATGCAACATGATAATATGAGACTACAAGCAAATCTAAGCAACTTTCATATAGAGCATGCTCGAAACGGAGCAACGGTGCAACACATACACTCCAAACAAGACATAGCAACAATCTGTCCAAAACAGCAACTAGGCATATGGCAAGCATGAAAACAATGTGCTACAGCAACTCAACATGAAAACAAAAGGCATGGACATGATGTACAGGCAAGGCACAACAAAACATGAACACTGAGCTATCTCCAAAAATCACTAGAACATGCTCAAAAGGACATGGCAAGATTGCAAATAATAACAGGTCACAGACTTGGCAGAAATACTGGACATGGCAGAAATAACATCAGGTTGCAATGTTCAGAGCACGAAATCAACATGCTACAGGAACTTAACATAGCAAAACAAGGCATGGTAGTATTCTACTAAAAGTATATGACAAAAGTACCTTACTGACCATAAGCCAAAAGGGATCATAAAATTTCATGGCAAGCATGTAAACATAGCAAGTTTCGTTAACAGGTTTCAGACTTAGCAGAAAACAGAGCATGGCAGAAATAATAATATGTAGGCCTCTTTGTGATCTTGATGCACTCACTACAGAGCAACGCACTACAAACCAAGCACACCTACAGCAAGATGGCATGTTTATGAAGCTATCCATGGTAAGAACACAAGCATAGCATGTATGGATCAACTACAATAAGCTTGGCAAAAATGAATATCATGTTAAGAAACTGCCAGAAATATTTTATAGCAAAAGTAGAGCAAGATTAAGTCAAGCTATGGCACTCCATAATTGCAAACAATTGTAGGAATGGATCTACTACAACTATATCTACAAAAAATCCTTACTTAACATCTCCAAAGTATGCATGGATCTCTCTGTAGCATCAAGTTTACATGGCAACAAAATAACAGCAGACAAGGACTTAGAGAAATCACCAAGTCCCTGAAATCAGAAATATTACGGGGCCTACTTTGCATGCTTGTCCTAGTCACCACAGAGATCACAAAAAAACATGGACTACACCACTGGAAATACGGCATGGCATACTTAAAAACACATGTAGAGCTCATTCTCATAAGATGCACAAATTAAATGATACAAAAATGACAAATCTCCAAGTTCTGATAAGAACAAGAGAATAACAGCAACTAGCCCTCTACCAACAGAGATTTGGGCATCAAGATGACCTCTAATGAACATAGTGCAATTGAACAAAATGAAGATCATCACGAGACGAATAGTTTGACATATTACACGTGCGAAACGGAGCTGCATGCATGAAGTTATGATGCAGAGAACATGGACACATATTATGAAAATTCTGAGACTTGGAAATAATTTCGGGGTCAACCTCGTGCACTGTAGATCTAGATCGGGCGCCGGCTTGGGCTCCAAGCTCGCCGGAGAAAGGAGGGCGGCCGGAGCTCGCGAGGCCGCCGGGGAAGGAGGGGACCGGCCGGGGCGCGGTCTCCGGCGAGGCCCGCGGCGGGGCCCGCGACGGGAGGCGACAAGGCGACGGCG
>NC_057796.1:148604289-148632906 GCF_018294505.1 Triticum aestivum
CTGCTTCGGGCCCCGCGGGCCGCGGTGGAGGGAGGCGGCGGAGGCGACAGGTGGCGGGCGGCGAGTGGTCGAGGTGGGCGGCACAGTTCGTCCGGTCCGGGACGGACATGTCCGGCGCGCGAGAGGGGAAAATCTAGGGTTTCGGACCCGAAAATGGAGGGGGAGGGGACGTTTTTATAGCTAGAAGGAGCTAGGAGAGTCCAAACGGGGTGCGGTTTTCGCCCACGCGATCGTGATCGAACGACCGAGAGCATGGCCGAGACTTAGAGGTGTTTTGGGGCTGTTAGAAGGGGGGGTTTGCTGCAACACACAAATGGACTTTGCGGGTGCCCGGTTAACCGTTGGAGTACCAAACGACCTCCAAATGGAATGAAACTTGACCGGTGGTCTCCGGGTGGTAATATAAGGCCACTTGACAAGCCTCGGTCCATTCCGAAAAAGTTTGACACCCGCACACGAAAGAAAACAAGAGGGGTGCACCGGAGGAGATAGGAGCGCCGGATTGCAAAAGGGACAACGGGAAAAATGCTCGGATGCATGAGATGAGCACGTATGCAAATGCAAAGCACATGATGACATGATATGAAATGCAGATGATGACATGGCAAAATGCAACACGCAAGCAAATGACATGGCAACGACAGTGAATAACTGGCAGACACCTGGCGCATCGGATCCGGGGCGTTACAACTTCCTTGCAGCTGTCGTGGACCCAGCTGTCAGCCTCTCCACGTACAGTAGAGCACCAAGGCGGTTGACGACGGCGAGGCCTACTAAGGGGACGACGCGGAGCCAGGGAAGACACGGCAGTGGATTCCCACGCGGAGAGGAGTACAAGGGTTCACTGGTTCGGCTGCGGTGTGAGGCTGCCGTCGCCGCAGAATAACAGGGGGTGTGGGTGAGTAGAGGGATGGCCTGGCCAGCTGTGGGAGTAGTAGGGGGTGGTGAGGCCTCCACGGTATCACAGCCGGCCACGGGAGGCAGGAGCATGCGGCCCGACTGGCGCTGCTTTGGGCGGCTGGAGCAAGAAGACCAGAGGTTGAAAAAGCACTACGGCCGTTGAATAGACATTGTACGGTCACTGGAGCTAGAATCGTTCATATTGACTAAGTTGACAAAGCACTCCGTCCCCGTCAACTTAGTAGGCCCACAAGTCAGCCTCCCACGAAGGTGGGTCTCAACTAGCAGGGGGAGTATACATTTTTTGTGCGTAATAAGGAGGCACTTCCGGTGGGTCCGAGCTGACAGCGGGGGGAACGTTTTTTCGCAAAATACGGTGGCCCGTCCGGTGGGTCCCAGCAGTCAGGGGGAAACGTTTTTTTCGCCAAGTACGGTGGCCCGTCCGGTGGGTCCCTACTGTGAGGTGGAGGAATCATTATTTTCCGCGTAATAAGGAGGCACTTCCTTGCGGCTGCCGTGGACCTAGCTGTCAGCCTCTCCACGACAGTACTCTTCTGATGGAAGTCGTTCCTTGACCACGTTGACCACACCGCGCCGAGAGCACCAGGGCGGTGGACAATGGCGAGGCTTAGGAAGGGAGACGACGCGGAGCCGGGGAAGATGCAGCGGTGGATGCCCACGCGGAGAGGGGTATGAGGGTTCACTGGTTCGGCTGCCGTCGCCGCAGAATAACAGGGGGTGTGGGTGAGTAGAGAGATGCCCTGCCAACGGTGGGAGTAGTAGGGGGCGGTGAGGCCTGCACGGGAGGCGGGAGCAGGCGGTCCCGTCGGCGCTGGATTTGGCGGCTGGAGCAAGAAGATCAGAGATTGAAGAAACATGACGGCCGTTGGATTGACATCCAACGGTTACGTCTGGTAGAATCGTTTGTTGACGTATATAATAACTAAAAAAATCATGCATACGCGTCAACTTAATAGGCCCATAAGTCAGACCATTCCTTTTTTTAATAATTTATATATAGCTCATTGCGACTTCTTATGCAATTTATTGCAGTCCGTTTTTTTGGTTGGCCAGGGCCAATTTCGCATATTTTTGTGGGTTCCAAACTATTTTTTATACCGAAATGTCGATCCAGATTTAAAGTACTTTGAAGATATATTTAAATTAGGTTAATGCCCAGTGAAATAGGAATCTGAAAATGTGAAAAAATTCAGAAATTATAAAGTAATTGCCAATTTGTCATCTGTTTTTATATTTTCAACCCATTTCATATTACTTTCAAGATTTGCAGGCATCTTGAAAGAGTTGCGGCCCATCAAGGCGTAGAAAAATAAATAGGCCTGGATTGGGTATTCTTCAGAAAAAATAAACTGGGCTCATTTTCACTAAGAAAAAATAGCTGGGCTAGTCACATGGTGAACATAAAATATAAGCCTGGGCTAGACGGGCCACTGCCCGTTCAAACCCTGCTCCATCTCAACAATAACAAAAACAAATACTGCTCGAGCAGCTACGTCCCAGGTGTCAACCGATCTTGTGTTGTTCTCTTGTCTGTTGACTATATACGCTCACAATGTCGTGGGTCCCAGATGTCAGGAAAACACTAGGAGGAAGCATTTTATTTTTCCATATGCTGACATGGTGGGCCCGTACTGTCATCCTCTCCATGTACTTCTGTCGATTCCTGTTGTTTGTTGACCATGTTGACAACGCGAGAGGGCGGCACCGCGGCGAGCGCACCAAAGCGCGCGGAGGACGACGGCGAGGCCTCGGGCGTCGGCGTTAACGATTTAGGAGACGGTGGGGCGGCAATGCGTGCGCCGAGGCGCAGCCAGCCGTGGGAGGCGGAAGCAGGCGGCCCCGCCGGCGCTGGTTTGGTTTTGATGGCTGGAGGAAGGCAGGACTGAAGAAACACGACAGACTGTAAAACCAGCAGGGGTACTAAACAACCTTAACTGAAACCAGCAGAGCCACTTAACAACCATAGCTGAAAGTAGTATGAGTACTTATACAGGTTCAACCGTACAAAGCATGCCTCGAACAGTGCTACTTTGCCTACAGTTAACCAAGGGTGAGGCCGCCAAGCCCCAGGACAAGGCCCAGGCGCCACCCCGCGCATCCACAACCTTCTGAAAGCGGCTTCATCTCGCAATGTGGTCAATAAACAGGATATTCGCTTTAGAGCCATGGAAAAGCAGGAACATAATCTTCTGTCCTATTCTCCAAGATGGACGGGCCTTCATTATTTGAGACCACCCATGAATAAGTATCTTTTCACCTCCAAGGTGAATGGAGTAGGTCGACATAAACATCATGTTGTGACCAAGCGCAAGTTTGACCCGACCATGGTCAGGCATCTGTATAGGAACAATAGAACTTGGCAGTTTCTGTTTCAAGAAGATCACAGCTGTAAAACTATGTATAAGCAATAGTTTATGAACAACATATAGAATAGAAAATAGCTCGTACCATAAGTTTCTCGACACAGTTGGACCTGTTCAACGAGTGCAGCGGTGGCAAAAATATCCCACGTGGCCTTCCACCATTGAAACGCCCCACAAGGACCTCAAGACGATCAATAAAGTGTAGGAACTTGTGGATGTCGTCCCAGTCAACTTCAGTGCCATCAGTAATAGCCGAGTTGTTACAGAATAACAAACCAGTAGCCTGCATAACTCTGAATAAACCTACACGTGCCACCAATTATAAGAAAATATTAGTTAGAAGTAGCTTCTTCGTGAGAGATTCGTTGCTACTTCTAAAGTTAAATTGTGATTGGTTAGACAAAATAGGTGGATTAAGAAGTAATCGAGGCAACAAGCAAGAACCAGATACAAAACTAACATGGATGAACAATTGGAATGACGTCAGGGTGGAAGAACGCAGTGAAGATGAGACCAGGTTCTGCTATTTCCATCAACATTCGTGCGCCAACTTTCAGTCCGTAACACTTGAGAAAGTTTATCCAAGTTCGGCCATAAAAAAAGCAGCGATCTTCTTGGTTCATGAACCCAACGCGGAACTTATATCCATGGCGTGTCTTCACTGTGACCATTAAACTGGTGTATTCAGTTATGGCAAGGCCGAGCATCTTGAGTCCAGGTGTTCTGGTAGAGCAAATAATGCATTGAGGAAAAATAATATGGGAACACAATGTATTCCCTATCGAAATCAAGAAATAACTTCCTCCTTCACGTCCGTATTGACCATCGTACTGGTAGTACCTTTTATCCAAATATAGCAATCCAAATTTCCAAATTAGTCGACAGCATGTTCAAAAAAACCCCACCCTCCCGGATAGAAAAGTGGATTCTAGGAACATATTGTGCGCATTTTAAAATCCTGTGTTAGGATGAGAAGGAACAAGTGTGGCGTCTCGCCGAGGGCGCAGAAACCTGTAGGGTCCTCGCACTTTGGGCACTGCAAATGAAACACACTAGATTCAGTAGGAAGAAAAATGCATCAACGGCGGCGGCTGCCATCCTAGGATTACCCGCGACCAAGGGACTTGGATTTATCGGGGATGGATGAAGAATTCGTACCAGGTTCTCCATGAGAAAATCCTATGTAATCGCCGAGAGGGGGTTTTCTCTGAACAAGCAGACGAGGGAGAAGGGGATTCAGGCCCAGTGAAATATTGCCGCTTCGTCCGTCCAGCTTACTGCTAAAGCTGGAAAGGGGGGTTTGTGATTTGACGGCTCATTGGGCATTACTGCGGCGCTACGACCGAGGTGTGTCTACCGTGCAGTTGTGCACTCTAATTTGTGCGTATGGCATGTGGACCCCGTTGCCGGATGCCCCACATATCAGCGAAAGGAAGTAGAAAGACAGGAGTAACTAGTTACACAAAAATATATTTTTGACAGAGAGATACTCCCTCTGTAAATAAATATACAAATCTTTTATATCACAACTTTATACATAAGAAAAATCAAGGGGAATATATATAACATATATAATTATAAAAAACAGAGTTGTTTTTAACACAATATAGACAAGTTGGTGATGATGGTGTGCTTGCCATCCTGCAATATAGGCCGTCCGATTTAATCTGACGGATAGGAAGGAAACTATGGCAATTATGCAAAAAGTTGCCCACACACCTCTCCACATTTGCAAATAAGGCCGTCCCTCGTTCATCCTTTTCTCTCACAAGATAAAATACTCATACAAATACATCTTGATGTTACGTGCAACGCACGGGCATTATGGGGTTCAGCTGAGAATATAATACTCAGACAGGCTCACGGTTCTGGACTTTGGGCCGCAGGCCCACCCTGCATGTTTGGGGGCCCATGTGTTCTACCTCAGTGCTTTTCATATTGCAAGCGATCGGTACGGTGCTGGTTTTAGATGCTGTCGCAAGGCGAATACACAAAATTGAATAAAGCACGGCAGCTGTTGGAATGAAATCGAACGACAGTTCCTAACCAGCAATGAGAGTTGCAATTCTATCAACGATATACCATGTGATAAATAATACTGTCATATTACTTATACACATAGGACACTTGTTTCACCATGCCAGATTATTACATCAAAATCTCTCATAGGATAGATCAGTTCGGCAGTTGCGTGCTGCTACTGAAGAATTTCAAAGTTGATTTGGACCAGCTCTCCTTGCCGAGAAAGTTCGATTTTGAGATCATCCCCTACCGCAAGATATGATTTAGATTTGAACCTTGACCATCCTTTAGCGTCAATCATCATGCGACCATCCTTTGTACTTATGGTATATTGAGCAGGTTCATTCACACCAAGGCTGTGCATGGTAAGAGAAACTTGGCCGCTGTCGCCCGGATTGTTGAACGACTCCCTCGTTGCTCTAGGAATTCTCTATTTGCAAACAAGAAGACATACCCAACAAGTTAGATCAACACAGTGAATCATGCGAAACAACATGGAAAGAAAAAAGAATGAAACACTTGGGCGGCCAATGCTTACCAAGAAGGTGGACAAGTCGGTTTTTGTAAGGACTTTGGTATATGAAGTGCGAACTGCAGCCCAGTCTGTTGCCGGTGCAACTGCTCGTTCGGTTGCCGTTGCACGGGCCAGAGCAGATGCAAGTGCAAGTGTTGGTGCAGGTGCCGAAGCCGCTGCTGCTGCCGGAGATGGTGCTCCATGTGGAGCTGGTGCCGCGCCAAGCTACACCGCCAGCCGAGATGATGCAAGATCAGGAACGCGCAGCAAGAGCCGTAGCAGCATCAACAGAAGACCAAGCTCGGCAGGACAACGTCATAGAGATTCCCACAAGTGATCAGGCGCCAGGAGTCCCACCACCTCAGGGGGCACCCCAACTTTCGCAAGACGCGAGCCTCCCCAACACGCCTGTCCTTGTTGAGCACCCGGTGTATTTCGTCAGCACGGTGTTGCGGGACGCGAGGGCACGATATCCCATGCCTCAGAAGCTCCTGCTCGCGCTCCTGGTGGCCTCATGCAAGTTGCGGCACTACTTCCAGGGCCACCCCATCAAGGTCGTCTCAGGCTACCCATTGGAGAGGGTGCTCAGGAGCCCCAACTCTGCTGGAAGGGTCGCTGAGTGGAACATCGAGCTGCAGGCATTCCAGTTGGAGTTCAGCACTACCAGGGTCATCAAGGGAGCCGCGCTCGCTGATTTTGTGGCGAAATGGACGGATGCCCCAACACTTGAAGTAGGCGAAGACCAGTCCACCTCACCGGGAAGCGAGGCGCCAGACAGTTGGGTTATGTACTTCGACGGCGCCTTCGCGCATTAGGGCGCGGGGGCTGGAGCAGTGCTCATTTCGCCCACTCAGGACAAGCTCTACTACGCTGTGCAGCTCTGCTTTCAGCAGGGCGAGAAGGTCTCCAAAAACATCGCAGAACAGGAGGACCTCATAGCTGCCGTGAAGGCCGCGGCAGCTCTGGGGGTGAAGCGCCTCACCGTTAGGGGTGACTTACAGCTCCTCGTCAACTTCTCCAACAAAGTGTACGAGCCAAAGGACGAGCACATGGAGGCATACCTTGCGGAAGTGCGTTAGATGGAAAAGCAGTTCCTGGGCCACGTTGCCTGCTAGGCGGCTCTCAGGCGCCGCCTTCAGATCGCCACATCAAGTCGTTCCTCCGCCAGATTGGTGCCGCTTCCAAGCGCTTGGGGGATCCACCCGGCTGGGCTGCGCCTGAGGCCGACCTCACCTTCAGCTCAGAAGACCACCCCGTCACCACCACCGGCTCGGGCATGCTTCCGATGCTCTGCACGCCCACCATCTGCAACATGGCCGTCACAAAAGAGCCTCATCGACGGCGGTGCCGGCCTCAACTTGCTCTCCATGGAGGCCTTCAGCCTTCTTCACGTGCCGCTCGAGCGGCTCAGCCTCAGCAAGCCTTTCTCAGGAGTGGGTGGCGGCGCTGCCCGCTCCCTGGGGCAGATCCGCCTTCCCGTCACCTTCGGCACGTGCGAAAACTACCGCACTGAGCTGGTCGACTTCGACATCGCCCGCATCGGCCTCCCGTACAACGCCATTCTCGGGTACCCAGCTCTGGCCCAGTTTATGGCGGCGACTCATCCGACCTACAACCTCATGAAGATGCCTGGAAGCAAGGGTGTCCTCACTGTCAAGGGGGACACCAAGGAGGCCGTGGCGGCGCTCAAACTTGCCTTCAAGACCGCTGCGGCGGCGCAGCCCGCCGGCGCCAGTGCCCCTGAAGCCAAGGAGGCCGCACCAACCAAGAAGAAGCAGTTGTTCACCCAGGACAAGGCAGAAACCAAGAAGGTGCCGGTCGATGAGGACGGGTCCTCAGGAGCCACCTTCACCATAGGTGCCGGCCTCGACCCAAGCCAAGAGGAAGCGTTGGTGAAATTCTTGCGCACAAACAAGGATATATTCGCATGGGAGCCCAACCAGCTGGTGGGGGTCCCGAGAGAGGTGATTCAGCATCACTTAAGGGTATGCCTCAATGTGCGCCCTGTCAAGCAACGGGCGAGACGGCAATCCACGGAGAAGCAAGCCTTCATCATCCAGGAGACCCGCAAGTTGGAGGCAGCGGGTGCCATTCGTGAGGTTAGGTACCCCGAATGGCTGGCGAACCCCGTCGTGGTGCCGAAGAAAGGCAGGAAGGAGCGAATGTGCGTCGAGTTCACCAACCTCAACAAGGCGTGCCCTCAAGATCCGTTCCCTCTCCCACGAATCGACCAGATCGTAGACTCCACCACCAAGTGCGACATGCTATGCTTCCTGGATGCGTTCTCAGGGTATCACCAAATCAAGATGGCGGTGGAAGATGTAGAGAAGACAGCCTTCCTGACCCCGTGTGGGGTGTACTGCTACACCTGCATGTCCGTTGGACTGCGCAACGCGGGCGCGACCTTTCAGCGGCTGATGCACATCGCCTTAGGGCGGCAACTCGGGAGAAACACGGAGGCCTACGTCGACGACATTGTGGTGAAGTCTCGGGAGGCGAGAACCTTAATCCAAGACCTGGAGGAGACCTTCACGAGCCTGCGCCAGGTGAACTTGCGACTTAACCCAGAGAAGTGTGTTTTCGGTGTCCCTTCCGGCAAGCTGCTGGGGTTCTTCGTATCCCACCGAGGGATCGAGGCAAACCCAGAAAAGATCAAGGCCATTGAGGACATGAGCCCACCGCAGACCCTCAAGGAAATGCAGAAGCTGGCTGGTCGGGTGACTGCGTTGGGACTCTTCATCTCCAAGCTGGGAGAACGTGCCTTACCCTTGTTCAAGCTGATGAAGAAGAAGGGCCCATTCGAGTGGACCCCAGAGGCCGGCTGAGCTTTCCAAGACCTCAAGAGATACCTGACCAGCCCTCCGGTGATGGTGGCGCCACGACCTCTCGAGCCTCTAGTACTTTATCTTGCCGCCACCCCATAATCCGCCAGCGCTGCGCTAGTGGCGGTTCAGGAAGAGCACCAAGCCAAGGGCGTGCCGCGCTAAGCTACACCGCCAGCCGAGATGATGCAAGATCAGGAACGCGCAGCAAGAGCCGTAGGGGCATCAACAGAAGACCAAGCTCGGCAGGATAACGTCATAGAGATTCCCGCAAGCGATCAGGCGCCAGGAGTCCCACCACCTCAGGGGGCACCCCAACTTTCGCAAGACGCGAGCCTCCCCAACACGCCTGTCCTCGTTGAGAACCCGATGTATTTCGTCAGCACGATGTTGTGGGACGCGAGGGCACGATATCCCAAGGCTCATAAGCTCCTGCTCGCACTCCTGGTGGCCTCACGCAAGTTGCGGCACTACTTCCAGGGTCACCCCATCAAGGCCGTCTCAACCTACCCATTGGAGAGGGTGCTCAGGAGCCCCAACTCTGCGGGAAGGGTCGCCGAGTGGAACATCGAGCTGCAGGCATTCCAGTTGGAGTTCAGCACTACCAGGGTCATCAAGGGAGCCGCACTCGCTGATTTTGTGGCGGAATGGACGGATGCCCCGACACTTGAAGTAGGCGAAGACCAGTCCACCTCACCGGGAAGCGAGGCGCCAGACGGTTGGGTTATGTACTTCGACGCCGCCTTCGCGCACCAAGGCTCGGGGGCTGGAGCAGTGCTCATCTCGCCCACTCAGGACAAGCTCTACTACGCTGTGCAACTCTGCTTTCAACAGGGCGAGAAGGTCTCCAACAACATCGCAGAGTACGAGGGCCTCATAGCTGGCGTGAAGGCCGCGGCAGCTCTGGGGGTGAAGCGCCTCACCGTTAGGGGTGACTCACAGCTCCTCGTCAACTTCTCCAACAAAGCGTACGAGCCAAAGGATGAGCACATGGAGGCATACCTCGCGGAAGTGCGTAAGATGGAAAAGCAGTTCCTGGGCCTGGAGGTGCAGCATGTGCCCCGTGGCACCAACAAGGAAGCCAACGACATCACCAGGAGGGCATCCAAGCGGTAGCCCCAATAGCCTGGCGTCTTCGAGGAGCGGCTCTTCAAGCCGTCGGCGATGCCACCACTTTCAAGCACAGCTCGGCCTCCCGAGGAGCTTCCATAGCCGCCTGCCATGGGAGCCCCAGCCTGTGGCCTGACCTCAGGAGCTCACCTGCTCTTGGCGCTCGAGCCCCAGGAGGAGTGCTGGACCAAGGAATTCAAGAAATATCTGATGCAAGGGGCGTTGCCGGAGAAGGAAGAGGACGCAGAGCGCGTGGCCCGGCAAGCCACGACATACTGCATCTAGGACGGTGAGTTGTACAGGAAGTGACCAAATGATGTTTTGCTGCGTTGCATTTCCAGGGACCAGGGAAAGGAGTTGCTGATTGACATACATGGCGGGGACTGCGGGCACCACTCGTCATTACGAACCCTCGTCGGCAAGGTATTCCGCAGTGGATTCTACTGGCCTACGGCGCTCAACGACGCAGCTGAGCTGGTGAAGTCCTGTGAAGCCTGCCAGTTCCACGCCAAGCAGATCCATCAGCCAGCTCAGGGCCTCCATACTATACCACTCACATGGCCGTTCGCGGTTTGGGGGCTGGATATCTTGGGCCCATTCCCTCGAGCGCCCGGGGGCTACCGCTACCTCTACGTCACCATTGACAAGTTCACCAAGTGGGCAGAAGTGGAAGCCGTCCGCACCATCCCAGCTGGTTCGGCGGTCAAGTTCATCAAGGGCCTCGTGACCCGTTTCGGGGTACCCAACCGCATCATCACCGACAATGGCTCGCAGTTCACCTGTAACCTCTTCAAAACATATTGTGCTAACGTTGGAACGCAGATCTGCTACGCTTCGGTGGCGCACCCCGGGAGAAATGGCCAGGCCGAACGCGCCAACGCAGAGGTCCCGAGGGGCCTCAAAACCAGGACCTTCAAGAAGAAGCTCGAGGCCTGCGGCAGGGGCTGGCACGACGAGCTCCAGTCCGTGCTATGGTCCATCCACAGCACCGCCACCAAGCTGACAGGCGAGACCCCGTTCTTCCTCATCTACGAAGCTGAAGCGGTCCTCCCTCACGAAGTCAAGCATCGCTCCGTACGGGTCCTGGCGTTTGATGAAACGCAGCAGGACAACACGCGGGGGATGGACCTCGTGTTGGGGGAGGAGCGTCGCCGCGAAGCTGCACTGAGGGCGGCAAGGTACCAGCAGGCGCTGCGGCGATACCACTACCGCAACATCCGCTCCAGGACACTCGAGACAGGTGATCTCGTCCTGAGGCGGGTCCTCTCCAGAGAAGGGCTGCATAAGCTCTCACCCATGTGGGAGGGCCCGTTCAAGGTCGTCCATATCTCCAGGCCTGGCGCCACGCGCCTGAAGACCCAGGACTGGGTGCCCATCCAGAACGCCTGGAACATCCAGCACCTCCGGAAGTTCTACCCATGAAGCAAGGCCTAGTGCCTGTGAAGAAAGGCCTAGTGCCTGTGAAGAAGGCTCAGTGCCTGTGAAGAATCGCCGCCCGTGACACTCTCACGTAATAATGAGTGGGGTTGTACACGCCCCGGAGTCTCCGGAGTGCCGCGCTCGGGCCTCGGGAGCTCCCTCCACGCCTAGTCGCAGCACTTAGCTCCACGCTGGTGAGAAGACTTGAAGACTAGACTAGGTGCCGGACGCGGCTTTTCATTTGCTTTCCATAGTTGGCTCGCTTTCTTTTAATCGAAGTTGCTTCCGGTGTTCCTTGCTGATTTGGTTCCGTCGCCGTTTGCTGCAATTCCCGACTTTAGTTCACCTGTGTTCTCTCTCTCTCGCATACCTCGCGAGGGGGCTAGGCAGGTGCCCTCGCGAGCGTTTTTCCCTCCTATGTTGCTCCTTCTCTCTGCCTTCGGTCTGCTTTCTCACGAGGCACCCTCGTTCGAGCCCACAAGCTGGCGCATCTCTCCTAATCCGTGCCCCTCGGGTACCGCGATATGAAGTGCTGGGTCAAGGCTAGGGTGAACGATAAGTCTCCTAGCGAGCTTCCTAACGAATTTTTTGCAGTTCCTGAGCAACCACTAAGCCAAGACTGGCACGAGGAAACAAGTGCCTCGTGAAGAGGAGGCTGCCCCGAACGCGCCGGGCTAAGTTATCTCTGCACAAAATAACGACACAGCACGGAAATAACAAGCATAGCGTAATGATTGAGGAACCACAGTTCGATACACGTCCCTCCAGGCCCATACTAGTTTCATTTTGATGCAGGAAAGAAAAGAAGAACAAAACAAAAGCGGCGTCGCAGTGATCCATGGGGGCAGGCCCATGGCGACGTCCCGAGCTTAGCCGGATCCCTCCTCGCGCTTCACGGAGGCGCGACGACGAGACGACCCGCTACCACCTTCAAAGCGAGCACGGCGGCATGGCGGCTGGTCGTAGCCGCCGCTGCTAGAGCTTTTGCCAAGAGAAGAGCCACCATAGCTGGACGAGGCGCAGCCGGCGGGCTCGCCCTCGTCCTCGTCGCGGCCATCGCCGAGAACGAGCACCTCCTCACCATCGTTCATCTCGGGGCAGCACCCGGCGCGGCGACCGTCTTCCCCAAACACCCTCACGTAGAGGGTCGCATCACCGTCGTACTTGAAATGGAGGGTGCACCGCCTGCCCAGGCCACGCGCGCGGGCGAACGTCTGCCAACTGCGGGCCGGAGCTATGTTGCCCGCGGCGGAGACCTCAACCACGACCCATGAAGCCTTGCTGTAGCAGTCGTCCGCCTGCAGCCAGAGCCTGCCTGGACCAGAGGCCGGCAGCTCGTCGACGAAGAAGCGCGGAAGCTGAAGCCAGTTGCCGGCCGGATCCTCCGACCAGACAACAAACTCCGGCAACACCTCTGCCAAGTGGAAGCGCGGCCGGGGAGGCCGCGCAACCACGACACGTCTCCCCTCATCGACGGGGCTGCCGCGACCGGAGCGACCCCCGCCACGCGCAGCGGTGCCACCCCGGGAGCGGGGGGGGCACGGAGGGAGTCGCGGTGTGCTTACGGGGACGACCGCGTCCCCGCTTGGGCGCCGGGGAGCCGGGCCCCTCGCGAGATGCCTTTCCTTTCTCTGCGTCGGAGAACCTCTTCGACGACGCCATTGGACCCGGTGATGGAGCAGAGAAGGGAGAAGCAAGCGGACCAGGAAGAGATGGGCGACGGGGGCTCCACCCCTCCGTCATTTATAACAGGAGAAGGCCAACCAGCACCCCCACGATCACAAGTAATGATGCTTTTCCTTGCAAGTCGCAGGGACTTGTCAAGTCGGGCAGTTGCAGAGGCAGCATGGGGAAGCGGAGACGCCCACGTCCAATCAACCGCCACGCGTCGACCGAGGCCACAGGCTTTTGGGGCCCGCAGCGCTCCGCGCTTGACCTTTGGCTTCGCCTCGAAGCCAAGCCCGAGCGCGCCTTGGGCCCGGGGGCTACTGTCGGCGTTCTGGGAACGGGGGTCCCCAAACTTGCCTGCCTGCGGCCCACGGCGTGGCCGAGTTAGCAGGCCTGTACGGCCCATCTTCATCGACAAGGCGTTCAAGGCCCACGCGATGGGCCAAGCCTCGCGAGGTGGACGACACAAGACCTCCTCTGGAGCGGCCTCGCTAGGCAGGCTCACGAGGGGCAGAGAGATCAAGGCATGGCAAACCTCGCGAGGTCCTCGTGACGTGAGGCATGACGATCGAGACCAGACGGGCGCCAGCGCGCGCAGCGTCCTCGTTTCCTCTTTGGTGCTAAAGGGGCAAGCACAGACGCGGAGTACCGAGGCATCAAGCAAAGGTCTCCATATCGGTGCAACGAGACCAAGACCAGCAGGACGGCAAGACGGAGGTCACCATGGAGCCCAAGACGGTGTCACCACCAGACATTTTGCAGGCGGAGACTACTTTTGTCAGGATAAGCTGTACTAGCTGTCCCCTTTCAAATTGGTCGTTGTTGGATCCCTTCCCGCTCGATATTTGGGGAAAGGACCAAGGCCTATATAAGTAGAGATAGCCACCACCGTAGGGGATAACTGATTCAGAGGCATCTCACCCACGCAAGTTCGCCAAGCACAAGAGCACCTCAACCTCAGGAGGCTGTTCTTCCCCTTGTATTGTTCATCATCAGCCCAAGAGGCAATCCACCACCACCACACTGGAGAAGGGTATTACACCACAACGGTGGCCCGAACCTGTATAAATCTTGTGTCTTTCTGTGTTGCGAGTTCGTCGAGTTCGTCCGCGAGATCTTAGTGAGCTAGGGCGTGGATCGGTAGGGAGGAAATCTTCGCGCGCACCCCAGTGTTCGAACCTTGAGGGTTTTGCCGGAACCCGTGATCCGACAGATTCAGCTTGTACTCAGACAACAGACTGGTCCAATTTTTTCCAGTAATATAAGTGATGAACACTGCCTTTGTTACTGACACGACATAAAAAGTGAAACCTGCAAAAATAGCCATCGTAGAGCAAACCAAACGGTTTATTCTGTGATGAATGTCACATGGCAAAACCTGCATCGTAAAATTGCTAGAAAAGAAAGAAACCATGACATTAAATCAATAAGATTTAGACAGTAAATCAATAAGATTTACTTGATGTGACACGAGTGAATCCTTACCAGGAAATCACTATGTTGAAGTACTAAACAGAAGATTGATCGTCCAACTACGGGAGGCATGCAGGGGCCCCGCCTACTCCCACAAGCAGGACAGTCCAAAGGTCGTGACAAATCGTATGGACCGAACATCCATGGGACTAGAAATCCTGGTGGGTGCGATAAACCCTGCAATGCATACAGATATTGGAGTGTAGCCATAATTGATAAATCGTCCTCACAAAAAGATGATCTGGATACTTCAAAATATACAGACTGAATTGAGTGGACAGACATTAACATAGACCGTTCTCAGGACTGACCACACACCAAAAGCGGCAGTACTAATAAACATTATAGGGTTCACAAACACAAATCAAGTATTGAACAATAGTACTTACTACACACAAGCAAAGTTGCACTAATTAAACTCTGTAGACTATTTCTTGCCACCGACCTACGGGATGAACCCCGCATAACTGACTAGGCCATGGAGTTCGTGAGAGATGTCTACATGCACCATCACCATCTCGTCAACCTTGGAGAACCTAACAAAGTGGTCTTTCCAGTCATAAACATGATCATGAAGACAGGCCGCATCAGATTTGTTGGGAAGCTTTACAAGAACCACACCCTTCATAATCGAAGGCACAGCCAGGAAATTGTTGTGGTCAAGTACAGCCTCGAGAACACGCCTGACAACAATGCTACAGGAAAACACTAATTCAGGACACGTGGCGAAGAGGACACAGCAGCTGCATAGTTTAGCAGTAGAACTCATCCTCAGGTCTTCCAGTTCACACTGCATGACTTTGAGAACTTCATCTCCACCGTGGACCTAGTTCTAATTATAACAGAAACCATATTTTATTACTACCTCCGTTCAGAAATATAAGATGATTTTCGATATTATACTCCATATATGACTACATATACGCACAGAAATGAGTGAACAAAGACACTAGAACATGTCTTCAAAGGCATGAGAGCAGAGGGATTACTTGCAATATCCATAACACAAGTTACTGAGGCAAATATACCCTCTTCAAAGGTAGCATTGATATTCATAAAGTACTCCCTCCGTCCCAAAATTCTTGTCTTAGATTTGTCTAGATATGGATGTATCAAGTCACATTTTAGTATTACATACATCCGTATCTAGACAAATCTAAGACAAGAAATTTGGGACAGAGGGAGTAGTTGAAAGTAATCTATAAGAAATCAGTGTCAACCTCTCGCATGTTTTGGTCAAAAAAGGAATTTAGAACCGTCATTTGGCACACAAAAATCACATGCAAGATCACCCAGAAAGTTGTACTACTAGTACTAGTATTGCGTGTTAGATGAAAAAACATGATCAAGATCGAGAAAAAGATCGTCAAGAAGAGATATTACCTGGACTTCCTTCATGAGGGATCCCGGAGAGGGGGGCTTGGACAGGGCGATGGCTTTGAGCTTGTCTGCGGTAGTCTCGGCGGGGTGCTTGCGCTTCTTCGTACCATGAGCCTCGACGGTTTTGGCCAGAGCCATAGACATCACTTCGGCCGGTGCTCCAGCGTCCATCAAGAAACTGTCAAATAGAAGTAAAAGAAAAGAAACCATAATCACAAACCCAAAAGAAGAAAAGAGAGGGAGTTATAGGATCAGTCTCGGGGTTGCAAGACCGGGCCTTGGCCAGAATCAACACCATTGATGCGCTCACCTTTCCTTCTTTGGGAGAGAAGAACAACGGCAGAAGGAGGTCGGGGTTTTCTTGAAGAAATGAGGAACAAGATGAGGGAGAAGCGAGTTGGGTAGAGAGGAAGCTGAGAGAGAAGAGTGAAATGATGGTTGCTTCCTCCATCCAACTTACTGCTGGAAAGGAGGGGGTTTTGTGATTTGATGGCTCATTGGGCATTGCTGCGGCGCTTCGATCGGGGTAGTCTACCGTCACTCTACTACGGAGTAATTTAGTGCATGGCTGGTGGAACTCGATGCTGGTTGTCCCACACGTCGGCGAAAGTGAGTAATTTAGTGCATGGCTGGAGGAGGACCCGCACGGTAGAGCGTGTCCACTGTTTTTCTGAAGAAAAAAATGATTACAGCAAGCGTTTCCACTCTTACGACGGAGGAGTGCGAAACACGGCAGCCACTTGAACATACACAGTGCTCCTACTACTAGGCATGTGCAGTGGTTCATACGTCAGTACTGCATAATCTTGTTGCTAGTGTAGTAAGATATGACGACAACAAATGATGTTGTGTGCATGTCAACTATATGAACAGTAATGTAGTAACATAGTATCGCTTTCTCGACTGTCCGGTCGAGAATGAACAGTGAGATCAATGTTAACAGAACTAGGTCTATAGCGCACGGAGAGTACAGTGCTACAGTACTCCACGAAACATGAACCATATGAAGCACGAATAGTGTTAGGTAGGGTGTATGAAGGGTGCACGGGATGGGAGCAAAAGTTCCCTCCTCGACCCACTTTGGGTGTTTGGCAGAGTGCATGAAGGGTGCATGAGTCCACACTAGTAGGTTAACAGAAATACACGAAGAGGAAACAACTATATTGAGATGAGAATGCAACCAAACACACCCACACGCTTTGTGCTACAGTGACTGATCTGCACCGTCTGAGTTTGATCCAACGGTCATGTTGCGCCGAGACATGGACATGCCCATGCAGATGGCGCCTAAACACCACTGAAGTTCCTCTGCTTCTCGAGGCGCACGACGTTGGTGATGCAGGGGACGAAACGGCTGAAAGGCAATGCAATCTACGGGAAGGCGGAGGGAGCCAGCCGAGGAGCGGGGAATCTTTTGGTTTTCACCATGGTAAAACACCAGTCGACGACTTCTCACACCAGGGAGCAGTAGGTTTTACAGGCGGAGTTATCGTGACTAATTGCTGCCGCGCTTGCTCCCGTCAATCAAAAAACTAAAAATCCTGCCGCGCCTGCTCCCGTCAATCAAAAATTAAAAATTCTGCCGCACTCAAACACCAGAGCAACGCCGCGGTGGATATTTAAATTTACCTGCCGGCAAGTAGATAAAAAAGGGGTGAAAACACAAATGTGGCGGCGGCCTTGCTAATCGGTCGAACTAGCCCAACTAGCTAGCCACCGTGCTTCACTGATGTACTCGGCGGAAAAGTGGTCTTTCGTGATTTGACGAATGATTTACTTTCTTCGGCGAAAACGCGTGGTAGGGCGTCCCATGTCAGGAAGAATATATGCGTGCACCACCCGGGAGGACCCCGAAACCGCGCGGTAGGGTGTGCCATGTCTCGGCATGGAGGAAAAAATGTGCGTGTAAAAATTTACTGTATCAGACGTAGTACCTATGGTTCGACCTCGGGACCCAGCCAGTCGGTCAAAAACACCCCACTAGCCACACAGCTTCATCATGCTAACATGGCACGGAGGATAGGTGTGGTTAGCTCCGTCTTGAACAGCCACAATGTCTCTTGTTCTAGGCGATTCTTCTATTTTCCAAGCTTTTTTTAGCTGTAATAACCACGGCAAGCTAGCGCCACTCTTCGTGTGTGCCCGTGCAAAGGTTAGATGATGGTGAAAAGAGAGAGATCGTAGACCTGGGACCCACCAGTAAGTGAGTCAACGGTCATGCATGTGTTGACGAGGCACTCCCTCTACTCTACTCAACGTAATACTGTATAAAATCAAGTTATGGGACAAAGCCAACAACCGTTGTTGTTTTAGGCTATCAACTTACGCTTTGTAGTCCAGGTTGCAAGTTTGAATCTCGTCTTTCAGATTTGTTAGTTTTAGGTCCAAATTTGATTAATGACAAGTGGGACCCCCGTGTGTTGTTCCGATATTTCAGTGTAGGATCGTTTTTTTGAGGAAACACTTTGCGCGGTTAGACAAGTAACGGCACAAGTTACACGTATTTTGCAAGTTTACGAACAAAAATGACAGCGGCATAGAATATCACATCCACCCTGCAGCTTAGATGCTATGGTGATACGAGGTTTTACACCATTGGAAGTGAGATCCAATGGCTTGGGAGTAGTCTTTGTAATTATGCGCAATTTCCAAACTCTCCAAAGGTTTTTTTGCAAATAAAACATTCAGGCCTCGTGTGTGCGGCTGCATCTTGGATCCAACGGCTCCCCGTTGCTCATATTCGGTGCTCCCTGTAGCTTAATTACCCGCTACAGTGATATGAGCATCTAGGTCGTATGATCAATGATCAGATGGCACATGTGTAGTACTTGTACTTTCTACGCAATTCCCAAACTCTCTAAGCGGTATATTGCAAAAACATTCAAACCTCCTACTGTGGGCCGTTAGATCTCTGTGAACTCGTATCACCATAGAATCTACGGTGCGGGAGCACCTCATATTCTCCCGTGCGAGAAAACATAAGGTGCTCTCGCAGCTTGGATGCTACGGTGATACGAGCTTCGAGGTTGTTTGATCTGAGATCCAATGGCATCTAAGCTATCGATGTGCTTGTAAGCAGTGGCCGAACTCTTTGGGGGCTTTTCTGCAAAAAAAACCCATTCGAACCACCGAGGAGGTGTTGGGTAACAAATCCGACGGCTCCGAAGAGCTTGTATCACCAAAGCATCTAAAGTGTGGTAGCACATGATATTCTTACATACAGGAGAATATGATGTCCTCCTTCATCTTAGATGCTACGGTGATACGAGCTTCGAGGTCGTTGGATATGGGATCCAAGGGCATCTGAGTAGTTTTTGTACAAATTGTGTGCAATTCTCAAACTCACCAAGGTTTCCTGTAAAACTATTAAGACATCATGTGAGCTGTTATATCTCAGATCTACAAGCTCCAAGCAACTTGTATCGGTATATAGCATCTAAGGTATGGTGGCACATGATATTCTCCCGGGGAAGAGGGGTGGGGGTGCACAACCAATCGGTGGTTGGGAGGGTGGGGACAAATATAATCTAAACAACCCTAAACAGAGCTTCACAATTTTATCTAAGGTCGAGGGGGTGACCCCCGACAATCATAGCTCCGCCTAATTAAACACAACATTTGCATGTACTGTAGTACTAGACTTAATATTCATGTTTCAGTTTCATGTTCATTTTAAATATTGAATTGAGGACCATGCATGTCTTACATTTTACTCCCTTCGTTCCTAAATATTAGTCTTTTTAGAGATTTCAAGTGGACGGGCACATACGGATGTATATAGACATATTTTAGAGTGTAGATTCACTCATTTTGCTCTGTATGTAGTCGCTTTGAAATCTCTAAAAGACTAATATTTAGGAACAGAAGGAGTGTTTTTGAATTCGTGTCATACATGCATGGTTTGGAAAAATAGATGCACTATACTTGTTGGATTGTTGTTGTGTTTGTGTGTGGGGGTCTGTGTGTGTGTGTGTGTGTGTGGTCATATGCTTGATACATACAAAGTTTTCTCACCTCCATATTGTTCATCTTTTGAATTTGAATTTGCATTGAAAAACTTACCAGGGATACCATGAAATGTGAAATCCACGTTGAGATCACTATACCACAAACTCACTCTAATTCAACAACTCGTCATAAATCAGTTACCACGTTGAGATTAGTATTTGCAAGGAAAATACGGGCATTGTAATACACATAGATTAGTTCAGCAATTTAAAAGGTTCCTTTCGTATTCTCGAATGGTAGGACCTGATAACCCACAAGTATAGGGGATCGCAACAGTTTTCGAGGGTAGAGTATTCAACCCAAATTTATTGATTCGACACAAGGGAGCCAAAGAATATTCTCAAGTATTAGCAGTTGAGTTGTCAATTCAACCACACCGGGATAACTTAGTATCTGCAGCGAAGTATTTAGTAGCAAAGTAGTATGGTAGTAGCGGTAACGGTGGCAAAAGTAACAGTGATAGTATTGTAGTGATTGTAACGGTAGCAACGGAAAAGTAAATAAGCGAAGAACAATATGTGTAAAGCTCGTAGGCATTGGATCGGTGATGGAGAATTATGCCGGATGCGATTATTCATGCAACAGTTATAACATAGGGTGACACAGAACTAGCTCCAATTCATCAATGTAATGTAGGCATGTATTCCGAATATAGTCATAAGTGCTGATGGAAAAGAACGTGCATGACATCTTTTGTCCTACCCTCCCGTGGCAGCGGGGTCCTAGCGGAAACTAAGGGATATTAAGGCCTCCTTTTAATAGAGTCCCGGACCAAAGCATTAACACATAGTGAATACATGAACTCCTCAAACTATGGTCATCACCGGGAGTGGTCCTGATTATTGTCACTTCGGGGTTGCTGGATCATAACACATAGTAGGTGACTATAGACTTGCAAGATAGGATCAAGAACTCACACATATTCATGAAAACATAATAGGTTCAGATCTGAAATCATGGCACTCGGGCCCTAGTGACAAGCATTAAGCATAGCGAAGTCATAGCAACATCAATCTCAGAACATAGTGGATACTAGGGATCAAACCCTAACAAAACTAACTCGATTACATGATAAATCTCATCCAACCCATCACCATCCAGCAAGCCTACGATGGAATTACTCATGCACGGCGGTGAGCATCATGAAATTGGTGACGAAGGATGGTTGATGATGACGATGGCGACAGATTCCCCTCTCCGGAGCGCTGAACGAACTCCAGATCAGCCCTCCTGAGAGAGATTAGGGCTTGGCGGTGGCTCTGTATCGTAAAACGCGATGAATCCTTCTCTCTGAGTTTTTCTCCCTGAACGTGAATATATAGAGTTGGAGTTGAGGTCGGTGGAGCACCAAGGGGCCCACGAGGCAGGGGGCGCGCCCAGGGGGGCAAGTGCGCCTCCCACCCTCGTGGACAGGGTGTGGGCCCCCTAGCCTTGATTCTTTCGCCAGTATTTTTTATTATTTCCAAAAATAATCTCCGTGAAGTTTCAGGTCATTCCGAGAACTTCTGTTTCTGCACAAAAATAACACCATGGCAATTCTGCTGAAAACAGCGTCAGTCCGGGTTAGTTCCATTCAAATTATGCAAGTTAGAGGCCAAAACAAGGGCACCAGGGGGCCCACGAGGCAGGGGGGCGCGCCCAGGGGGGCAGGCGCGCCTCCCACCCTCGTGGACAGGGTGTGGGCCCCTGGCCTTGATTCTTTCGCCAGTATTTTTTATTATTTCCAAAAATAATCTCCGTGAAGTTTTAGGTCATTCCGAGAACTTCTGTTTCTGCACAAACATAACACCATGGCAATTCTGCTGAAAACAGCGTCAGTCCGGGTTAGTTCCATTCAAATCATGCAAGTTAGAGTCCAAAACAAGGGCAAAAGTGTTTGGAAAAGTAGATACGATGGAGACATATCAACTCCCCCAAGCTTAAACCTTTGTTTGTCCTCAAGCAATTCAGTTGATAAACTGAAAGTGATAAAGAAAAACTTTTACAAACTGTGTTTGCTCTTGTTGTTGTAAATATGTAAAGCCAGCATTCAAGTTTTCAGCAAAGATTATGAACTAACCATATTCACAATAACACTTAGGTCTCATGTTTACTCATATCAATGGCATAATCAACTAGCAAGCAATAATAATAAATCTCGGATGACAACACTTTCTCAAAACAATCATAATATGATATAACAAGATGGTATCTCGCTAGCCCTTTCTGAGACCGCAAAACATAAATGCAGAGCACCCTAAAAGATCAAGGACTGACTAGACATTGTAATTCATGGTAAAAGAGATCTAGTCATAGTCATACCCAATATAAATTAATAGTAATGGATGCAAATGACAGCGGTGCTCTCCAGCTAGTGCTTTTTTAATAAGAGGGTGATGACTCAATCATAAAAGTAAATAGATAGGCCCTTCGCAGAGGGAAGCAGGGATTTGTAGAGGTGCCAGAGCTCGATTTTGAAATAGAGATAAATAATATTTTGAGTGGCATACTTTCATTGTCAACATAACAACCGAGAGATGGCGATATCTTCCATGCTACACACATTATAGGCGGTTCCCAAACAGAATGGTAAAGTTTATACTCTCCCTTCACCAACAAGCATCAATCCATGGCTTGCTCGAAACAACGAGTGCCTCCAACTAGCAACAGCCCTAGGCATCCTGGTGACCAGCCATTTTCTCGTGAGTGAGGAGCGGAGTCCACTCCTCTTGAGAATAAACAGCCTAACATGGAAGATATAGAGAGCCCTAGTTGATACATGCTCTGTTCGAGCATACAAAACAGAATTTCATTTGAAGGTTTAGAGTTTGGCACATACAAATTTACTTGGAACGGCAGGTAGATACCGCATATAGGAAGGTATAGTGGACTCATATGGAATAACTTTGGGGTTTAAGGGATTGGATGCACAAGCAGTATTCCCGCTTAGTACAAGTGAAGGCTAGAAAAAGATTAGGAAGCAACCAACTAGAGAGCAACAACAGTCATGAACATGCATTAAAATTAATGAACATTGAGTGCAAGCATGAGTAGGATATAATCCACCATGAACATAAATATCGTGAAGGCTAGGTTGATTTTGTTTGAACTACATGTGTGACCATGTGCCAAGTCAATTCACTCGAATCATTCAAAGGAGGATACCACCCTACTATACCACATCACAACCATTTTAATAGCTTGTTGGCACGCAAGATAAACCATTATAAACTCCTAGCTAATTAAGCATGGCATAAGCAACTATAATCTCTAATTCTCATTGCAAACATGTTTATTCATAATAGGCTGAATCAGGAACAATGAACTAATCATATTTACAAAAACAAGAGAGGTCGAGTTCATACCAGCTTCTCTCATCTCAATCAGTCCATCATATATCGTCATTATTGCCTTTCACTTGCACGACCGAACGATGTGTATAATAATAATAGTGCACGTGCATTGGACTAAGCTGGAATCTGCGAGCATTCAATTCAAGGGGGAAGACAAGGTAATATGGGCTCTTGGTTAAATCAACAATAATGCATATAAGAGCCACTTCAACATTTTCATTATCGTCTTCTCCTATCGACCCCCAAAGAAAAAGAAAAGAAATAAAACTATTTACACGGGAAAGCTCCCAACAAACAAAAGAAGAACAGGAAATATTTTTGGGTTTTCTTTCTAACTAATACTACTACAAGCAAGAAAGTAAACTAGATAAAAGCTACAACTAACTTTTTTTGGTTTTTCTTATGGTATTTCAAACACACAAGAAGAAAGCATAAAAAGGAAAATAAACTAGCATGGATATCACAGTGAAAAAGTATGAGCACCGACAACTAGCATGAGTGTGTGAACATGAATGTAATGTCGGTGAGAAATACGTACTCCCCCAAGCTTAGGATTTTGGCCTAAGTTGGTCTATTGCCATGGCTGGCCGAGCGGATATCCAAATTATAGTTGGGGTCGTACTGAGATGGAGCGGCTATAGCATCGTGGGCTGCAGCATGGAGGCGAGCTGTCTCAGTCCTCCTCTCGTACTCGTTCGCCTCCTCCCTGGTTATAACATGTCTCCCTTTTGCCGGAAAGTCAAAGAAAGTAGGAGCAGGGAGAGCGACGTGATAGGTGCGTCGTCTGTCAAAGATTAGTCCGTACTGGAGGAACTGATCGTTCCTCTCAACAAACTGATGACGAACCATAGCCTCATAATCTAAATAAACAGGAGGCAACTCAATATCATACTCACGTATGGGTATACCAAGAAAATTAGCTAAACGGGTTGCATAAATTCCACCAAAGAAATCCCCATTAATTCTATTATTATGCAACCTACGTGCAACAATGGCTCCCAAATTATAATGTTTATCTCCTAAAACAACACTCCTGAGAACACTCAGGTCGGGGACACACATGTGACATGCTTCATCCTTACCATTGATAACCCACAAGTATAGGGGATCAATTGTAGCCTCTTTCGATAAGTAGGAGTGTCGAACCCAACGAGGAGCTAAAGGCAGAACAAATATTCCCTCAAGTTCTGTCGACCACCGGTACAACTCTACGCACGCTTAACGTTCGCTTTACCTAGAACAAGTATGAAACTAGAAGTACTTTGTAGGTGTTGTTGGATAGGTTTGCAAGAAAATAAAGAGCATGTAAAT
Source organism: Triticum aestivum (assembly GCF_018294505.1). NCBI lineage: Eukaryota > Viridiplantae > Streptophyta > Magnoliopsida > Poales > Poaceae > Triticum > Triticum aestivum. Next base: position 148,628,633 of record NC_057796.1, read on the forward strand.
AAAATCTAGGGGATGTTTAGAAAAGACAAAACTAAATTAGTTTTAGTAAACAACTTGTTGTCACGAGAAAGTTATTTGTCCCTAAGCAATCGATAACTAGACCGGTAATCATTATTGCAATTTTATTTGAGGGAGAGGCATAAGCTAACATACTTTCTCTACTTGGATCATATGCACTTATGATTGGAACTCTAGCAAGCATCCACAACTACTAAAGATCATTAAGGTAAAACCCAACCATAGCATTAAAGTATCAAGTCCCCTTTATCCCATACGCAAACAACCTACCTACTCGGGTCTGTGCTTCTGGCACTCACGCCACCCACCATAAGCAAATCATGAACATATTGCAAACCCTACAGCGGGAATCCCTCACGCTTGCGCGACATGGAGAGCACCATAGGACAGCACCAATAATAAAACATGCAACTCAAACCAATCTTGATCATCAAATAACCCATAGGACAAAACGGATCTACTCAAACATCATAGGATAGCCATACATCATTGGGAAATAATATATAGCGTTGAGCACCATGTTTAAGTAGAGATTACAGCAGGTAAGAGAGAGGTTACACCGCTGCATAGAGGGGGGAAGAGTTGGTGATGATGGCGGTGAAGTTGTTGGTGAAGATTGCGATGATGATGATGGCCACGGCAGCGTTCCGGTGCCACCGGAAGAGAAGGGGAGAGGGGTCCCCTTCGTCTTCTTCTTCCTTGACCTCCTCCCTAGATGGGAGAAGGGTTTCCCCTCTGGTCCTTGGCCTCCATGGCGTGGGAGGGGCGAGAGCCCCTCCGAGATTGGATCTGTCTCTCTGTCTCTCTCTGTTTCTGCGTTCTCCCCTGCTGCCCTTTTACCGTATAAATATGGAGATCCGTAACTCCGATTGGGCTGAAACCTTCGCCGTGATTTTTTACCAAAAATTAGCTTTCTTGCGGCCGAAGAAGGGTGTCAACCGCCTTACGGGTGGCCCACGAGGGTCAGGGGCCCGCCCAGGGGGGCAGGCGCGCCACCTGCCTCGTGGCCACCCCGAGCACCGTCTCGCGTTGATTCTTATTCTGGAATTCTCCAAATATTCCAAAAATATTCTCCGTTTATTTTTATCCCATTTGGATTCCGTTTGATATGGATATTCTGCGCAACATAAAACATGCAACAAACAGGAACTGGCACTGGGCACTGGATCAATATGTTAGTCCCAAAAATAGTATAAAAAGTTGCCAAAAAGTATATGAAAGTTGTATAATATTGGCATGGAACAATCAAAAATTATAGATACGACGGAGACGTATCAGCATCCCCAAGCTTAATTCCTGCTCGTCCTTGAGTAGGTAAATGATAAAAAAGATAATTTTTGATGTGGAATTCTACCTAGCATAATCTTGATCATGTATCTAATCATGGCATGAATATTAAGATACAAGTGATTCAAAGCAATAGTCTATCATTTGACATAAAAACAATAATACTTCAAGCCTACTAATAAAGCAATCATGTCTTTTCAAAATAACATGGCCAAAGAAAGTTATCCCTACAAAATCATATGGTCTGGCTATGCTCCATCTTTACCACACAAAATATTCAAATCATGCACAACCCCGATGATAAACCAAGCAATTGTTTCATAATTTTGATGTTCTCAAACCTTTTCAACTTTCACGCAATACATGAGCGTGAGCCATGGACATAGCACTATAGGTGGAATAGAATATGATGGTGGAGGTTGTGTGGAGAAGACAAAAAAATAGAAAGTCTCACATCGACGCGGCTAATCAACGGGCTATGGAGATGCCCATCAACTGATGTCAATGTGAGGAGTAGGGATTGCCATGCAACGGATGCACTAGAGCTATAAGTGAATGAAAGCTCAAACTGAAACTAAGTGTGTGCATCCAACTTGCTTGCTCATGAAGACCTCGGGCATTTGAGGAATCCCATCATCGGAATATACAAGCCAAGTTCTATAATGAAAATTCCCACTAGTATATGAAAGTGATAACTCAAGAGACTCTCTATATGAAGAACATGGTGCTACTCTGAAGCACAAGTATGGTAAAAGGATAGTAACACTGCCCCTTCTCTCTTTTTTCTCTCATTTTTTCTCTTTTTTTATTTTTTTTTGGTGGGCTTCTTTGGCCTCTTTTTTTATTTGAGCTTCTTTGGCCTCTTTTATTTTGATAACCTCACATGGGACAATGTTCTAATAATGATGATCATCACACTTTTATTTACTCACAACTCAATATTACAACTCGATACTAGAACAAAGTTATGACTCTATATGAATGCCTCCGGCGGTGTACCGGCATGTGCAAAGATCTAGCATAGCAATGACATCAAAAAATGGACAAGCCATGAACATATCATGCTAGCTGTCTTACGATCATGCAAAGCAATATGACAATGAATGCTCAAGTCATGTATATGATGATGATGGAAGTTGCATGGCAATATATCTCGGAATGGCTATGGAAATGCCATGATAGGTAGGTATGGTGGCTGTTTTGAGGAAGATATAATGAGGCTTATGGGTGATAGAGTGTATCGTATCACGGGGTTTGGATGCACCGGCGAAATTTGCACCAACTCTCGAGGTGAGAAAGGGCAATGCACGGTACAGAAGAGGCTAGCAATGATGGAAGGGTGAGAGTGCGTATAATCCATGGACTCAACATTAGTCATAAAGAACTCACGTACTTATTGCAAAAATCTATTAGTCATCAAAACAAAGTACTACGCGCATGCTCCTAGGGGATAGATTGGTAGGAAAAGACCATCGCTCGTCCCCGACCACCACTCATAAGGAAGACAATCAATAAATAAATCATGCTCCGACTTCGTTACATAACGGTTCACCATACGTGCATGCTACGGGAATCACAAACGTCAACACAAGTATTTCTACGATCCACAACTACCCACTAGCATGACTCTAATATCACCATCTTTATATCGCAAAACTATTGCAAGGAATCAAACATATCATATTCAGTGATCTACAAGTTTTATGTAGGATTTTATGACTAACCATGTGAATGACCAGTTCCTGTCATCTCTCTAAATATATATAAGTGGAGCAAGAGAGCATTGTACAAATGGCGGTTGTCTATGTAAAGAGAAACATGCAATTCAAACTTCAAATGATATAAGTGAAGCACACGAAGCATTCTATAAAGCCATACTCAAAAGATATAAGTGAAGTGCATAGAGCATTCTATAAATCAACCAAGGACTATCTCATACCAGCATGGTGCATAAAAGAAAAATGAAAACTAAAGCAAAAGACGCTCCAAGCACAAGTAAAAAAAGAAACATCCATGACATTTTGGACCAAACGAAAAAAAATTCTGTCATACATATGACACTTCTATGACGATAATTGTGACAAAACCCGGTATCATCATAGATGTGGTGGGGTCCTACTTCTATGACAAAAAATCATGACAGAAAATGGGCTTTTCATCCTGGGCGGGCTGAAGACGCAGCTGCGTGACATTCTTTCGGCCGTCCATGACGGAAAAAACCGTGGTAGAAGCGAGGGCGAGGAAAATATCGGGGTGTTCCCGGTTACGGTGGGTGGTCGGGGCCGAGCGATGCGCGTTTCTCTCGTACACGCACGCACGTGGGTGCGAGGCGTTGGGCTCTAACTGAACCCGAGCGAGGCGTTGGGCTCTAACTGAACCCGAGTGATTGCACTGCAGGCTACACGTTACTGAACCCGAGCGATAGATCAATGACTGTTAACTGAACCCGATCGAGCGATTCCTTCGCTACTGCTGCTAATTGAAGCCGATCGATGCTGGCTCTGGATGAACAGTGAGCGTTGCTGGGGGGTTTGGATGAACAGTTCCCGGTGGGGGTGGATGAATAGGACCCCGTGGTGTTTCCTCTAGATGAACAGGACCCCGATCGATCGAGCCGGTTGGGGCTGGATGAACAGGACCCCGTGGAGGGCAGGATGAACAGGACCACCCCGTGGAGGGCAGAATGAACAGTAGACTGTGGAGGGCTGGATGAACAGTAGCCCGTGGAGGGGTGGTTGAACAGGAGCCCGTGGAGAGGGCTGGTTGAACAGTAGCCGGTGGAGTAGCGCGTGGTGGAGGCTGGATGAACAGGAGCCCGTGGATGAACAGTCGCAGGTGGAGGCTGGAGGAGGTCGACGGTGGATGAACAGTAGCCCGTGGAGGCTGGAGGGGTCGACGGTGGAGATGAACAGTGTCCCGTGGAGTCCCGTTTTGCGGTACGCCACACCCCTCCCGATGAACAGGACCCC